>NC_064638.1:367070225-367169821 GCF_023864345.2 Schistocerca serialis cubense | reverse complement strand
ATTTCTCTCATTGCAGATGGAGAGGAGCTACATTGCTTAGTGAGGGTAGCCAATGCTTGGGGGCACCTTTATTGTGCCTGTTATTAGGTGCATAGTTTGATTTCGCTCGATACTGTCATGATTACTGTTAAGCCCAACATCATTTATCGACAAAAGCCACGCACATTGGATGAACTTCGAGAATCCATTGTACATTCATGTGCAAATATCCAACAGAACACATTGCAGTCAGTAGTGTGTGCTGCAGTTTGGCGGCATCGTTTTGTGTGTGGATGTTAATGAAGACCATTTCGAACAGATACAATTATATCTTAAGTTGGACTTTAACACTTTCACCAAAAATGAGACAACTCCTTCAATTAGTTTGCAAGTTAAGGACTTTTAAATAGTGGATACATGTTTTTGGACCCCTCTGTATACTACTGATAAATCTGTGAAACTGTCATGTCTGTCTTGAACATGCTAATCTCCAAACCCACTTGATGAATTTTCATAGGTTTTCACAGATAAGCTGAGCACAGTCTCAGGCACTGTACACGTTTCAGTTCATCAAAATTGGATAGTGGAAAAAACATACTTTATACTTAATTTCAAATGCGTACACAAATTTCTCTCACCGACACTCCCCACAAAATGATGAAAGGAAAACAGATTATTGTTACTCCATTTTCACTGAGCGCGTGCACCACTAAAACTAATGTGTCCAAAATAATTTTTTTTGTTATTTTTCTCAGAATTATTGATGAACAATCATAAATCTTCTAATAGCTGTGTTTTACTATAGTTTTCTTACATTTGTATAATACCCCCGTGGACTTTGGATAAACAGGAAAGTTCGATATGAGTTTTCTGTTCTCACCAGTGGCAAAGGAAACGTGTGACAACGCTGCAAACAATATGGTGATATAAAATGATGTTATTAGGTCTAGTGATTTTGTCAAATGGGCTAAGCTACAGATCAGTCTGCCACCACAGCCAGCTCCTACCCCCCTCCCCCCCCCCCCCCCCCCCCCCCCCCGGACACACACATACACATTCATTGTCTTCATCAATTTACAGCCAAACTATTACCTCCCAACCTAACATTGACCTCCAGCAAAGCTACTGCAGATCAGTTTGTCATTACAATCATCCCCCCCCCCTTTTCCACATTCATCAGTTTTGCAAAGTAACAACAAAACTATGAATATACACAGCAAAAGGTGACATCACAGAAGCCATCAACATTAAGTCATGGGCCAAAGTCAATGACTCTTATCGAACATGCTTCTTGACCCTGGACTTTTAACTATCTCTCTCACTACCACTGCAAATCAGTAAGTTGGTTGCAGTGACAGACTGATCTGTAGCACAACCCGAGATCTAGGTTAGGATTCAAGGTAAAAATTTGGTTGAGAGTTGGCAAAGCCAACGAATGTGAAAGCTGAAAAATCTAGTTTTGTTTAAAAAAACAAAAACTGATCAATAGCAAAGCCTAATGTTTGCATAGGCACTTTATTGAAAAATTTAGCTTTTACCATGTTCTACGGTAACTCCTCTTTAAGGAAATTTTCATTGCCCAAGAACATACTTAAGAATTTTACATGGTCCTCACCACGATCATCTTTTAGACATTTGTTTCACGAGTTAGGCTTACTGACTACTGTTTCACAGCATATTTATTCAGGGAAGTTTGTTGTATATGACCCATTAGAGTTCAAAAGTAACAAAAATGCACATAATTACAGCACCAGGAGAAAGAACACATTCATTATTCCATGGTAACATTGTCTTTAGCACAAACAAGAGTGCACAATGTTGCCAACAACTTTTTTCATTCCTTAAGCAGTGCTATAAAATATCTGACAGACAGGAAAGTTAAATTTAAATTTTAAAACAAACAAAAAGTCTATGCTCAGCAACTCCTCCTACTCCACAGAAGAATTTCTACATATATAATATGTAAAAGACAATGAGTAGGAATTAATGATTCACATATTTGTTATGAAGAGGGGGGCGGGATATATAAGTAGCAAATAGCCATATTTATATATGAATGTGTAATATGAACATAAGATCACTCATTCTGCATCATTGTGTTTAATCATACAAAGGTCCATGGCACATAAAACAAATTAACTAATCATAAGCATGAAATGGGTAATGGTTATATTAAGGTGCGCTTAACACAAAATATCAATTGCTGATCTTATAATTTCTTGTTTTTCTCAAATGAGGGGCAAAATAATCTATGACGATATTCGTACAACTCAAAAAAGTATGGCACTGTTTCATAGCCTAAACATCTAATAAAACACAGGTTGATGTACAAACGACATGTGTGAAAGGGTTGAGGAAACAGAGAAATGCATTCAGCAGTATTTCGTGAAGCAAGTGACTATAAACCTCTTACAAAAATACAACTCAATACAGGATTATTATTGTCATCATCAGTGATCAAAAGAGCATTCGAGCCACTGATATTCATAAAAAAAAGAAAGTTAAGAAAAACTCTAATTTCCAAGTTTTGCAGTAAGAAACATTCACACAATTCACTAATAATTGCTTGGGTAGCAAGAAATATGCATTTTTATTGGTGATGGGGGTGGGGTGTAGGGAGAGATACTTAAAAGGCACAAAGACAGAAAAAAACTGGCTTTACAATAGAAACAAATAGTTGGGCAGTTTATACATTGTATTTTGTCAAAGTCATTTTTAGAGACAGAAGTACAAGTAATGAAACTTATGTTGATCTTAAGGAATAGCAGACAGTGTAACACAAATTTTCCAGGTTATTGATTAATTGTAAACTATTTCAGCTACAGTAGCAAGTCTACTGTTCCAAAATTAAAACCACTTTATGATATTTTTGGGTGAATCCGAAATAAACTTCAATCAAATCAGATAAAGAACTGGAAATATGTGAAATAACGCACAGTTGGAATTAACATGAACAAAACAATGGAAGTGTCCCTGAGATATTCCACAAGAAGTGTACATGGCTGGTATGTGTGAAGCAATAATCTGAGTTAAAACTACAAAAGCTACATCTTCAAAAATGAAGGAACTCAAAAAATATTAGTACTGTACCTGATTTCCATCTTCCGTTGTGGGTGGCTGTTTCTCTATTCGTTCAACGGAGAGAAGTGAATGTAGAACTTCGCTAGCTTCTTTTTCTGCTTCGTCTACTTCTTCCATTATTCTGCTGCACAATCTGCGCAGGTACTAACACCTGTTTAATACAAAATGACACAAAAGACCTTGTCATTTCAATAGAATTATACTGTTCTTGAAAGGTACTCTGATAATTCATTCGAAGTTTTACAGTAATTTTATTGACACGGCGACGACGGTCGCACTTACTAAGCATTATATTTAATAAACGAAATCTCAAATGCCTCACGCCTGCGAATTATTAAATATCCGCCACACCGTTCAATAATGACCCTTACTGACACACACAATGGTCCAAAATGGCAAGACAAACAACTGTGGCACACAAATTTGATCTTTATGTCATTTCATAAACAAACGAATTATTTACCTCGTGGGGTGGTATGTTGCGATGGCAGAGTGTTTAGATCTCTGCCTGCGAAAGAAATTCACTTTTCAATCACTGCTGTGAAGTCAAAAATCCTCTTCAGCAGAAATACTAAACGACGCCAGCAAATTAACGCTCAGACGGCAACATGGCGATAATGAGGAGAACTGTGCGGCATCTCCCCCACTCCACGGCAGCGCGACTTGCCCGTTCACGATAAGTTCTTGTGTCAAAACCGTCCTAAACGAACTTTGAAGGTCTAAAATAGGATGCAGAAAATTGCATAGGTTTATTTTCTAATCAGTAAGCATTCCACTAACGATGCATGAATAAATATCAATAAATGAATGTAAAATAAAAATACTCTAGCGGCGTTATATGTAGCAAAACGTTGACTACATATGATACGAAGTTATCATACGTTCAATTCGTAGGCTGCGTTTAATAGAACTCAACATAAGATTAACCTTTCAAAGGCTCTTCCCGTTACTTTCAGTACATGACTTCATAAGCCGCTATATAGTACATTTAACAAGCTTGGTGACCCAGTTTCAACCATTGTGTTTATTGCGCAGCCGTTCTTGCGTTAAAGCTAAACTAACGTCTTCTTCTCCTTTCTTTGTTGTATGTAAACAAAGCTTCGATTCACGCGAGATTATACTTTCTCATCACTATTATATTGGCCAGCCTGTCCAGAAACGTCAATATTACAGTCGGAGGTCATTGACTCTTCAGTGCGTATCCTATCACAGTTTTCTGACCAGTGCAGAATATGCTCAATACACTAGACTTACAAATGACGTTTGACAACATTTAAAACCACTTGTCCGTAATAAGTTTGGAATATCGGTATATCATTTCGTTGGCTCACCTATTTCGACCGATGGAATGTGGCAAATAATGGTAGCATAGGCGAAGGTCTCACGTTAGTTCCCGTAAACATGCTCTAAAGGTTTGTGGACAAAATGTGCCCAGTTTCTGGATTGTAGGTTGTCAACGTAGCTGTAACCTCAACCCAGGCTGATCCTTGAAGCGCAGTGATGAAAATTCTTCTAGCCTGTTAGGTGAAAAGTAACATATTGTGATGCATAGATTCCGTAGTCGACGACAGAATCGTTATTAGTATATATATATATATATATATATATATATATATATATATATATATATATATATATATATATGAGGAGGGGAGGGAGGGAGGAGATAAGATACATGTTCATTCCACATGCGGTATCATCCGTACTCACACGATCCAGCGCGTAATTACTGTGCCACTTATCCAGCTTTTACCTTGCGAACCGGAGATGATTTTTTTTCCTGTCCGTTTTAGAGAAGAGGCTACTGATTTCGATTAACCAAATATATTATTTTCAATATATATTTCAATATCCTTATTTTCAAGGAACTAATATTCCTCTTCTCTAGAAACAAAAGACCTTTTACGAATTGATACGGATTCGTGATCCCAGCCTACAATTATCTGCATTTTATTAGTGTCATTTCTTACACCAGGAGTGACATAGGTTTTTAGAGAAAACTTTAGATAAGTAAATCATTTAAGAAAGACTTGGATTATGTTTTTGAAGCACTTAAAACCCTCTGAGTGGAAGGTGTAGATCAAGCCATAGGTGATTGTGAGGTGTGATCTTCGTACCATGATCAGGGCCCACTCATTCTGGTTACAGTTTTCCATTGTTAAGCAAACCTTATGAAAATTTGCAACGGAGCAGTTCGCGCAGTGCGTAAAGCAGCTATTGCTACTTTTTCAGAATATCGAAAATTTCGCGACAAACGTCCTGATATTTTAGAAAAAGGCAACAGCGTTACATTAAGAATTACACCATATTAAGATAGTTGGGCTATTCTTCCTTCAACAAAGCTATTGTATGGTTGTGATTTGTGCACTCGTACTGCCAAACGGCTCAAATTCCAAAGCAACCCACCGCGATAATAGTGGACAGCAAGAAACAGATCTCTTTAGCATGTGAGCTGCACAAGTTGTTTCAAGTGAGACAAAATCAATAATGTGTGTATCATATCACAAACACGGGATAGGTCGTTTTCTGACGCAGTGATTTTATATTCGTATTCTCTGGTAGGAAGGTGTCAAACTGCTATTTGAAAACTGGAGACAATATGTGCAATAAAATATATTATGGAGATTCTATAATGTCACCTTCTAAGTAAATCCTTCCATGTCGCGTTGTATTATGTTAATGGCCATACTAACATTATTTATGGATTACCTCTTGACACACACCGATAATTTCGAATTTACGGTTCTGTCGACGTAATTTCTAACGAATTTAACCATATGACTTTTTTTCGATTGCAACAAACGTAACGAATTTTTAAGGAATTTCACCCTGAAATTACACTGAAGGCAAAACAACTAACAAATTTAGAAAATATCAGACACTGTTTTCATAGTATATATTTTTTCTAGTTTGTTTTTAACGAACAACTCGCAGTGAAATTCAACTGAGCCGCGTTCATGGTATTATAAGGTATGCACAATTCAATACTTTTCAGTTACATCTTTCACAGAACGTTCTTTTCAGTACCGGCATAGCGACTGTGGGCCGCTGCCCGAATGACCGCACTGACGAGCAGCAGGTGCCAAACGGGAACGATTATATACCCGAGAAGTTTTACTGGTACAACCAGCAGCTGTTCTCGTTCTGATCTCGAATGCTTCCGACATAAGGCGATCCAAAGGGGGGGAGGGGGAGGGAAATATGACGTATTGTTCTTGGTTATGCTGTTCGAACACCCGGAATCGGTAATCGAGAGTACCTTGGAATCGAAAATCTCTTGTTTGGTCCGATAGTTAAGGATGTGTTTTACCTTGCATGATAGTCATCGACTGTGGAATCGAAAAATGTTCACATTCCATTTATCGATTAGATAGTCGATTAGTTGGCAATGAATAAGAGTCTGGAGACGACACATTCAGTAACTTGTGACGTTTACAGGCAAAGTTTTCTATAATTTCGATGTTTTGAAGTGTACTAGGCGACGAAGTATCTTCTTAGCCCTATGAATGGACTATGGCACCTGGAAACAAACTTCCTTATACAGTGTGGAGACCACTAAATAGGCTGAGGGCTGGTGTACCCAGATGCAAAACTAATCTGTGCAAGTGGGGACTGCTGACTAATGACGACGACGTTCTTTGCGGATCCGGAGAAGTACAAGAGGAGGCACATCTGCTCATGTGCCGACTACTGCCGGAGCCCTGCAGTTTTAGTGACCTGCTACAAGCCAACGACAAAGCCGTAGCGGTGGCTAACTATTGGAAAAATAAAATTTGATCTGAACACGGAAAAGTAAAGTAAGCCCTATGAATACAGCATGGAAACGTTGAGAAATACTTAGTGTGGACCATCATCGAGGACTGTGATCAGTGGCACCAGGGTACAATATGTGCATACTGAGGCGTTGTAGTGTTACTGATTCATTTATCATGGTCATATCTTTTGAGAGGTGGACAGTATGTGCAACATTCTTTATAGGGTGCAACCTTGCCCCGCCGACGAGTACATACTCCTGTCGACACCGCCTTGTGTCAGGGTGGTACAAGTGTCTCAACAGACAGGGTCAATACTCCTAACATACAGGTACTGGTTTCTGTAATTATGCTTCCGGCTTGTTTCTTTTTGAACACCCCTTATAGTTAAATTTCCGTCTCCACGGCCCTATTAAAATTCCGTCGTCCGAGGTGAATCGTTTGCCCTCAGAGCCGTTTGAAGGGGACCAGCAATGGCGTACTCACAGGGAGAGAGGTCCGGACTGTGTAGTGTGTGGCCGAGAACCTCCCATTTGAATTTCTGCAGGCGTGCCGCGACTGTGTTGGCCGTGGGCTTTTAATTGTCGTGGAGCAGAATGACTCCACTGGTGAGATTGCCTCGTCGTTTTGATTTGATCGCTGGGCGAAGGGTACTCAAGGTTTGTGAGTAAAGCTGGACATTCACTGTCGTCCCGTGCTGCAGGAAGTGAATCAGATGGGGGCCATCTTGGTCAAAACTGAACGTCAGCACAACCTTTCCGATTCACCTCGGACGACGACGTCCAGCTGTACGTGCAGAACTGGTTAACATCGCAGCCCCGGGAATTTTATGAGACAGCCGTTCACCGCCTTGTGTCACAGTGGTACAAGTGTCTCAACAGACAGGGTCAATACTCCTCACATACAGGTACTGGTTTCTGTAGTTATGCTTCCGGCTCGTTTCTTTTTGAACACCCCTTATAGTTAAATTTCCGTCTCCACGGCCCAATTAAAATTCATATGGCATGCAATCGAGGTAGGCGTAGATTAACTGAAAATCAGTGTAACGTGAGCCAGCGGCCTTGCCGCAGTGCTAACACCGGTTCCTGTCAGATCACCGAAGTTAAGCGCTGGGCTAGCGCTTGGATGGGTGACAATCCGGTCCACCGAGCGCTGTTGGCATGCGCGGTGCACTTAGCTCTTGTGAGGCAAACTGAGGAGCTACTTAATTGAGAAGTACCGGCTCCGGTCTCGTAAACTGACATACGGCCGAGAGAGTGGTGTGCTGACCACATGCCCCTCCATATCCGCATCCAGTAACGCCTGTGCGGTACTAATAGGCCTTCTAAGGCCTGTTGGGACAGAGAGAGAGAGAGAGAGAATATAACGTAAAATGCGTTGGATTTTAATGTCTTTTCTCTCTCTCTCTCTCTCTGTGTGTGTATAGGCTCCGTTAATGTATTACGGTCTTATGAAGCCACTGTTCGTCCCAAAGGAAATATACATTTGTACATGGGAATTACACATTGCATTCCGTAACGTGGAACTTCTCCAACACCGCTTAATGATCAGCCAAACAGTGGTTTTTCTCCTCCTTTCTAGGTCTCGTGTTTCCTGAACATACATCAGGGTATACAAAAGACTGTAAGGTGGTTCCAGCTAGCTCAACTTGAGTTTTAGCCCATTATGTGTATCTCGACGAAAATAAAATACTTATTATAAATGTTATGGCACTTAATGGAATACTGGGCTAATACTGAAATCGAGGAAGTACGAAGAAGACCTGTGCGAATGGTAAAATATTTGACAGATACGCAAGATTTTGTAACTGAAATATCTCAACCTGAATAAATTCAAAGGAAGCGGGCTAAGATCTCGCGAATACCTTCTTCGAAATTGTCAAATACGAGTTTTCAACTTGAAATATATGAATATTTTTAGGGCCCCCAAACGCCTAGTTCCAGTAAGACCATGCATACGGGCTAATAACAAATCATACAGCAGCACATTAGCAAGCATTCTTCTCATGTTACACCTGTCAATGGAACATGGAGAAATGTTTACATGTAGTACAATATAACTGTCTCTGCTACCCACTTTACAATGATCACCCGAGCACAGGTGCACTTAGTGACATAGGCTGCAACATAACTCTCTCGTTACAAGCAATTGACACATCTGTAGCAGTGCGAGTTCCGTCCACGCAGCTGATTATCTTACTTTATTATTCGGGAATCTGTAATATATTCAACTTTTTGCAGATCGCGAGAGTGATTTTCCGATGGATTTCATTTACACATATAAATGATTGTCCTTTAATCGTGCTTGTTGCAAGTGTGTTTCGAGTGTCGGGTTTGTTATAAGGAAGAAAGTTGAGTTTTAGCATCCTGACGGGGACATTAGAAACGTAGCACAAGTTCTGTAGAACGATGATTTGGAAGTAAATCAGCTGCGTCTTTTCAAAGGAACCATACCGGCATTCGCCTTGATCGTTAAAAAGAAACCACTAAAACCTATATTAGAAGGGCTAGACAGGGTTTTGAACCCGGCTCCTATCGGAAGTGGCACACACAGTGAGGCCTACGGGCAGAGACAGTTTTACATGGGAGATTTTTCGTAGGTGATTATGTAAATCAAATAGATCTTAACCAAACTGTCCGTTTCCCGTCGGTATATCGTGATGGCATTATAAAAGAGAGAGCACGGATACGTCGATACGTGGTGCAATACATAAACATCCTAATGGCTCAACGATTGGCTGTTAACACATCTATAAACGATATGGCGGCCAAACTTCTCGATAAAAGCGAACAGATAGAAATGAGAAGTTTAAATTTCTTACTAGTTTTCAAAGAAATTAGTTTCCTCTACAGTCTGTTTTTATATCCATCTTTGTTTTTTATACTACAATGGTTCAGTTTCGGATGTGTAGTCATTTTCAAGCAAATTTTTAACCCTTATACATTTTATTTTTTGGGGGGGGGGATGTCGAGGGGGGGAGGGGGAGAGGGAGTTGGACGGGCTTGAGAGCTAAAGCCATGGTAGCCGTCAAGTCATTTACGAATGTACATTAACACTGATATACGTGTAGTGACACTTTGCGACAAACAAGTAACTTGAAAAAGGCTTCACAACCGAAACGTCGCAGCACAAAAATAAAAGGGAATGCAGGAAATGAATTTCTACCAAGAAGTTTGTCATGGCTGTGGACCAGTTGCAACTAAAATGTTCTTAATAGCAAACGATATTTCCAAACCATACACCCACCTTCGTCTTGACAGTCTTCCGTTCCATGTATAACGGGCTAATGAACAATGTGTTGGTTAATTTGAAAAAAAAGGGCAGTGATATTACCGTCTCAAAAACATTAATTTCTCACAATATAAAAAAATACCAAACCACAATAACAAAAGTTCTGAATGATTCAATGAAAAGTTTCTATTCGTCGATACTAAGATCCACTACGAAAGCTAGAGTGCTTATGTCACAAAAGAAAAGCTAACTATTGGCATAAAACCAACATATCGAAGGTGATCATAATAGACAGCTTACAGGCAGGTCTGCTCAACAGCTGGCCTAGAAAAGCTTGAAATATGGTAAACTTTATTAAGATGCTTTATAAAAATATCTTGTCATTGGGAACGTTAATAACGAAAACAGTTACTTGGTGAGCGTCATCTATATAGGCATGTAAGAGCATCTAGTGAGGTTTCCACATTGGATAGCTGAAAATGATAAATTTTGAGCACCAATATGTGAAGCAGTTTCATCCATTTGTATCGCGTGAAATTTTATAACATGAAAAGGCTGGTGTTTGTTAACTATCCCTTCTCTTAAATATTTGCAATGTTTATTGTAGGACATAAAATATAGTTAGAGTTAGCTAAGCAAGCATTAAAAATTACTTTCAATGATACATATGTTGCGTGCGCCTTCTGAAAGATGAAAAAAATATATCTTTTAGATGCAGAGTAGCGTCTAGTTTACACATCTACAGCCACTCTTGATGAACTGCTGTCAGTCGCCTCATGCTACAAAGAAAGCCTTACTTCACGTAGTTTCGTTACTTCGAAAATTAGATTTTCCTCGGATGGGAAACATGTAAATTGCACAAAAATTGACGTCGCCACATGAAGACGTGCTTAAGCTCGTAACATTGCGATAGGTCGTGGCTTTTTCTCTTGGTGCAAGGCAAAAATTTAACATTTTATGTACATACAAGTACAGTGCTCACTTAACGGCGAAAAAAATGTGTTTTGTCCAAAACTGTCGTCAAAAAACATTCGTAATGGGATGCGTAGATGCTGCCTATTTTTTTAAAAGACAAATAAAAATCTTATTGATTTGCCTCTAGTCGAAGGCAAGTTTAAATTTGGCTTATAATCGATCTCTCTTTTGTTTTCGTCGGAGCACATTGCGTACGCTGATACAAACACGTGACTGAAAGATAATTTACGTATTAATGTTGCCATGAATATTGGACAATTGTTGACACGTCTGTAACATCAGTAATTCGACATTCACTTGTGCCACATTGTCCATAATCTTACGGAAAATACTAAAGACAGCCATTAAAGGCACCTGATCATACACATTCCAAATAGCAAAATATTTTAAAAACACATGACTCAAGAGCGCAGAGTTGGTAAACATTGTTAACAGAAACTGATATATCACTATCAACCACTGTCATTTCATTTTTTGTGCGATGAGAAGAATAAATTCCTAGAAACAGACTTTCACACACAAGGTAATGATATGCAATTATATATATTCCACCTGGTGACAGTACCGTAATTAGACTTCGAGGGTAATACTTCACTAAAACAACGTTTTAAAACTATAAAACAAGGGAAAAGGAGGCATACGATGACACATATGGCAATGGGCTGACGTCGCAGCTTGTACACTCTTAATTCGTGTTTGCGAGATCCGAATACAGGCGTTTGAAATAATTGTCGCTGAGCGGAAAATCTTCGAACACTTGCGACTGGAGTATCGAGGAAAACAAGCGTCATATGGAGAGCTGCTGCTTGCTAAGCTCGAGATAAGGGGTAATCAATAAAAGCTGCACCATGCTCCACCCTCACAACTCTGCCGCCCTGCTGTTTATGCGGACACCGCGGCACTCCATAATACATTCAGACACCCTTCTAAGGTACTGTTAGGATATTTAACAAGAAAATAGCCGACGATATTTGTCTGCAAGTGTGTATCTACGAGTTATTACGGAGGCGAGAAAAATTTTAGCCGCTTCACAACACGACACCTTTAAAACTATGCGTCACATGCACATACCATGCAGAGATTAATTATGTCTTTCAATCAATAAGGAAGTGTTCATGGGCGAGAAACTCACCCGCAACTGTGAGATTCTGATCCGTGTCGGATGACAAGCCGCTACCGCTGCTTCGACTTCTTTTAACAGTAGTGATGTTGTTGAACACACTATTCTGCGTGCCATCGTCCGTAGAACGCGAAGGATTTCTCTTGAAATGGTCTAAAAAGTTGTCTATTTGCGTTTCCATTTTCGTGTAATGAGACGTCTTACCGGCGTAAACGCGGAAGCCTACCAATATTAAATATTGTATATCATGATTTTCCTCATGTTCCGCATTCCTAAATCGTGCTTTTATCAGTCGGATCTGTCACACTCATATTTGCGCGCCGAGGCCTTTCAGCAGTGTTTGAAATTTCTATTCGCTTCGGCCATACTTTTCACGACGCTAGTATGCGCAGTTTACCAACATTGAAACACAAAACATATCTTTGCGGCACTGGGGAATCATGGGACACCGAAACGAGTAATCGATTGTCACGGTGTTAATCGACTGTGGTTAAAAAGCCGCAATACCATGTAGAGACTAGTGGTGCGAAAAGTTGAACAAAAAGTTTCATTGAGTTGTTTAACCTTGTCGAGCGAGGTGACTCAGGCAAAATAATTTGTACTAGAATTTGAGAGGTTCATATTTAGATTTCCCGTGCTTTCTCTAAATCGTTGAAGGGAAATGTCATGGCCATTTCTTTGAAAACGACGTAGCCGATTTCATTCCCCAAAAGGGTTTATGATTATTTATGTCTATAAATTACACGTCACGTGTAAGTCTAATCTGTCTCCTTTAACTAATCCTTGTCATGCTGATACCAACGCTGCAGACGAATGGCAGCTTTCAGAGATTTGACCTCTTTTTTTCGGGGTATATCAGGCATTGTGTCAGTATATACAGGACGAAGAATAACCAACAGCAAAAAGCGGCACCGATGACAGTATATAATAACAAAACGGAAAGCATTAGCTCACTTAAAGAAGGAAATTTAGTGGCAAAGTCGTGTAGTCGCAAATTTTTTCACAGTGCTAAGAGGTAGTGTTAAGAACAGCACACTAAAAATCCTGCCCGGTGAGATATGAGAGTTGGGATGGGGGTAGATTTGCATGTCACTTTTCATATTTTTCTCGAATAACTCGAGAACCGTGGATCGTAGCGAAAACGTTGAACAGTAGAAAATTAAATTACATTAAATTTCTTACGAAAAGGTCCCACTCAACTCCAAAAAATAACTAACGTAGAGAAATGAAATTCTGAAATACATTTGTGTAGGCAACATATTTAAGCGATTAACATTCAAAGACAACAGGTTAATATGAGGTAAGCCACTTCAAATTTGAAATGTTGATGCATTAATAACTGGTGTAACTGCTAGAATGTTGAATGCAAATATGCAAACGTACACACATTGTATCGCACAGGTGCGGGATGTCAGGTTGTGAGATGGATTACCATGACTACTGCACTTGGTCGGTTAATACAGGGACGCTTAATGCTGTTAGTGAATGACGTTGGAGTTGTCCAATGATGCACATGTGCTCGATTGGAAACAGATATGGTGATCGGACAGGCCAAGGCAACATGTCGACATTCTGTAGAGCATGTTAGGTTACAACAACGGTATGTGGGTGAGCATTATCCTGTTGAAAAACACGCCCTGGAATGTTGCTCATGAATAGCACCACAACATATCACCAGACCGACTTACAAATTTGCAGTCAGGGAGTGTGGGATAACTGCGTTGGTGATCCTGCTGTCATACGTAATTGCACGATAGGCCATAACTCCAGGTGTAGGTCCAGAGTGTCTAGCATGCAGACAGGTTGGCTACAGGCCTTTGACTGGAATCCTTCTAATCAATATACATCCATAACTAGCACTGAGACAAACCAGATTTCATCAGAAAACGCAAAAGACGTCCAACATGCCTCCATTGAGCTCTTGCTTCTCACCACTGAAGTCGCAAATAGCAGTAGTCTAGTGTCAGTGGAATGCACGATACAGGGCATTTGGAGTAGGGCAAAGTTCGAGCCATTCTACACTGCATTGTTGTCAAATTTATTCAAGATGGTGGATCCAAGATGGCGGCCATAGATGTCACAATGTCGGAGTGACATCATGGAGAGAAGTTCAAATTTGAGGGAAAAAGGTCAATTGGGCTACCTCCACTAACCTAACCCCTTCTCCTTCCTCCTTCTCTCCCCCCTCCCCCATCTGGAAATTGGTGGGAAAAGGACTCAGTCTGAGCTGGGCTGCCAGATAGGATGGACATTAGCATGCATTGTTTATTTAAACAGTTTGAATTGTCATAGGCAGTAGCTCCATTGATGTGTTATTCATGATGTCGAGGTCCAACTGATCTAATTCACAACACCAACACCAGAGGACGCTGTTGGCCCTTCCCTTGCTCAAAGTAATCCAATATGGCGGCCACTTGCTTCCTGCCATCTTGGAAATACCTGAAGCCTTCTACATTCCATCACCAGTGCACAGATACCCTTTGTCGTTGAAGAAGAACTGCTTTGGGGTTTAAGCAATGTGCAGAATTTTCTCTCATAACTTGAAGATGTCGCAGGAACTAAATTTACCATTGCACAAAGAGAGAGTGAACGAGCGAGAGAGAGAGAGCTTTGCAGATAATGCAAGTATATTTAAACAATTTGCGATGTAATTACACATTTTGTTCCGAGGAATACTACTACTACCACACTTGAAAACAGACTCTACAAAAAAAAAATCGCAAAATCGCGATACACTTGTGAAACCACTCCTGAGACACTTCGCTCGCTTTTGTGGCAAATACCCTTGTACCCTTATCTTTGAGCACGAGCTGCTTCAGGGGGCACTAAATCCAATTGAATGACTCTAATTGCACTTTCAGAAAGGCTGTTGCACAGTAGTTTGCCTCAATTATGCGGTGCATACCGCCACACTTGAACATCGACTCTAAGAAGATCGCTGCATACTTGTGAAACCTGCCTGAAACACTTCACTCGCTTTTGTAGGAAACAGATCTATAGCTGCCGGTCTGGAGATGCTGCAAAGCTACAATGTCAGATGAGGACCAGCATCCCATCCGTCTGAACCACAGGAGGATGGTCTGCTTGAACCTGTCTCTGAACACTCGAACAAAGAAGACATCACATGACTCACAGATGTCACAGAACTTTCCGTAGGTACCTTGCCCCTCACTTGATCGAACCAGTCTGTAAAGGCTCCTATGCCCCACACAAAGGAAGTCTTGTGACTCTCTGATGTCATGGAACTGTTTGTGAAAGAAGCATTCTGATTGGTTCTTACTGAATTTACCCATCAAACCGCTGCTGCTGCTGGTGTGGGTGCACTGTCCGCCATCTTCTGCAGACAGACAAATTACAAGACTTTCAGTGGCAAAACTGTTTTGTACAGATCGAAAAAGAAAGTCATATTGTACTGACACTTAAATTCTGAAAAAGTGGTCTACAAATCATAAAATATGTTAACTATGGCCATAAGACACTTCCTCAATTGTGCTGCTCTGCTATTGTCGAGGAAAGCTTACATTTTTCGGTGTGAAACCGGCCAAATTGCTGCTGCTGCCAGTGTGAGAGCACTGTCCGCTATTTTCTGCAGATGGACCAATTACGAGACTTTCGACAGCAAAACTGGAAAAAAACATACAACACTCATATTGCACTGACAGTTAAACTCTGCAAAAGTGGTCTACAGATCATGAAAAACGGAAACTATCGCCAAAGACACTCCTCAATTACACTGCTCTGCTACTGTCGTGGTAAGCTTGAATTTTTCAGCGTGAAACCGACCTCTAACCTTGCTATATTTCCAGAGCCGCCATCGTCAGGAGGGGGGTATTTCCGATACTTCACTTATTGTCAAATGCCATCAGATTGAGGCTGTAATCGTAATAAATACAAGTGGGTGGTTTACTAGGAAGTTGCCGTCTGGGGCGCAGGAGTATGCGTTGCGGCCGTAGCCTGTGGCCGGAACGATTGAAATTTCTAACTTACGATGGGAGGCCTCCAAACAAGAGAGAGTGGGTGGGGTACAGGAATGTAGCTGATCTGACCATGCCGCCCTCTAGGCGGCTGAATAGCGAACTAATACTCAGTATGTGTTGGGCAGAATGCGATTGCATGTGTTCTCCATGGAAGTTTCAGAAGATTCAATATAGACGTGTTTTTGCATTGAACGATTATTCCCTCCCATGTCAATTGTCTGGCTGACTGCTTCTAAATATTTCCTGTCTTTATTTAGTTGAGAGAACATCGATTGTGGTGTGTGTTGTGTGCATCTTGATGGCAAAAGACAGACAGAAAAGAAGTTTGCTGGTTCTCTAGATATGAGAAAGACCTTAGCTGATTTTGTAAAGTAGAAGGATGATTTGGAATCTGTTACATGACTGACATAGGTATTACTTAAAAAAATTACTAGTGGAACTACCAGTTTCCTCTATTTTTTCGAGTTTTCACGTAAAGATCTTTACAGATGAGGTTTCTAGTTACTGTGTGGTTTCCAGCATGTTCCACCTCGCTAATGTTTCAGGTATCTAGAGATATAATTTCCACTCTTTATCTTCGGAACTATACTGTGCAAGCGATCGGTAACATACCGCTATGTGCTTCATTTCGAGAACTATCGCGTGATGGTGTTACATCTTAGCAAACCTTGTGAAAATACATATATTCTTGTAATCCCTGAGTCTGGAGATGGCTGTACAGAGCACGGCAGCAAGCAAGCGGGTTGGGGCCAGAAACAGTAACGTCTTTGTGCTGAGGGGAACCATCCCAGCCGTTGTGCACCAGTTTGGAGAGTGACCACACTGCGCTGAGGGCGCTCTAATCCCGCGTCGGGGCAGCGTATGCAGGGGCTGTCGACTCGTGATCGCAATGGATGACCATCTGACCTCGCAGGAAATATCTAGTGCTGCAAAGAATATATACGGTGCAAGCACTTACGTTTTTTGGGATCTGTCTGTCTTTGCAGCATATTTACGAGAGTATGGTATTCGACAGCTATATGCCGGATGCAAAAGTGATGATTTTGTATGGTGCATGTTATGAATTATGTTTACTACATCAATACGATATTAGCTGATACATCCCAGTTAAGATCGGTTTCACGCTGCTCGACAATAGCAGAATACTGTAATTGAGGAAGTGTCTTTGGCGATAGTTTCCATACTTCAATATCTGTAGACCACTTTTGCAGGGTTTAACTGTCAGTGCAATTTGACTGTCTCGATCTACATATATACTCTGCAAATCACATTTAAGTGCCTGGCAGACGGTTCATCGAACCACCTTCACAAGTCTCTGTTATTCCAATCTCATATAGCGCGCGGAAAGAACGAACGCCTATATCTTTCCATATGATCTCTGATTTCCCTTATTTTATCGTGGTGATCGTTCCTCCCTATGTAGGTCGGTGTCAACAAAATATTTTACCATTCGGAGGAGAAAGTTGGTGACTGGAATTTCGTGAGAAGATTCTGTCGCAAAGAAAAACGCCTTTGTTTTAATGATGTCCATCGCAAATCCTGTATCATTTCAGTGACACTCTCTTCCACATTTCGCGATAATGTAAAACGTGCTACCCGTCTTTGAACTTTTTCTATGTACTCCGTCAGTCCTATCTGGTAAGGATCCCACACCGCACAGAAGTACCGTATGTTTATTTCCTGGTCTGCGCAAAATAGTTTTGCTGTTGAAAGTCCCATAATTGATCTACCTGCAGGAAATGGCGGAAAGTGCTCTCACACTGGAGCAGTAGCAGTTTGGCCGGTTTCACACTAAAAAAGGTAAGCTTTTCTCTACAGTAGCAGAGCAGCGCAATTGAGGACGTGTCTTATGGCCATAGTTCCGTATTTTATGATCTGTAGACCACTTTTTCAGGAATTAACTGTCAGTACAATGTGACTACTTCATGTTTCTTTTGCGATCTGTACAAAACAGTTTTGCCGCTGAAAGTATTGTAATATGTCTGTCTGCAGAAAATGGCCGACAGTGCAGCCACACCACCAGCAGCAGCAGTTTGATGGGTAAATTCAATAAGAACCAATCAGAATGCTCCTTTCACAAACAGTTCTATGACGTCAGAGAGTCACAAGACATTCTTTGTGTGGAGCATAGGATCCTTTACAGACTGATTCGAACAAGTGGGAGCAAGGTATCTACGGAAAGTTGTGTAAAATCTGAGAGTCATGTGATGTCTTCTTTGTTCGAGTGTTCAGAGACAGGTTCAAGCAGACCATCCTCCTGTGGTTCAGACAGACGGGATGCTGGCCCTCAACTGCCATTGTAGCTTTACAGCATCTCCAGACCGGCAGCTGTAGATTATCGAAAAATCACCGAAAATCCCAGCGATTTATCTCCTATGTAGACAATGTTCGAATTCTGTTTGTGTAATTGTTCTGACCTTCCCGTCTTTGCTTAGATACCAACGTGTGCTTCGAGAAGTTAAGAAAATGACGTCCCTGGCTCCAGCGACAGCAAATATAAACTAAGCCCACTCACCGTTCCAGAAAAGTGACGAACACCACAATAGCTGTAGGACTCAAATTTTTCTCTCTCTGGCAGTGCTGCTAAAAGCAGCTAAAACTGTTTAGAGTTTTGGCGTGTGAAATCAGCTGACATCGGTTTCGGAATCTGTTTCTTACAAAAGCGTGTGAAGAGCTCAAAAATGGCTCCAAGCACTATGGGACTTAACATCTGAGGTAATCAGTCCGCTAGACGTAGAACTACTTAAACCTAACTAACCTAAAGACATCACACATATCCATGCCCGAGGCAGGATTCGAACCTGCGACCGTAGCAGCAGCACGGTTCCGGACTGAAGCGCCTAGAACCGCTCGGCTACAGCGGCCGGCGTGTGAAGAGTTTCAGCAGGTTTCACAAGTGTACAGCCATCTTTTTAGAGTCAAGTGTTCAAATGTGGCGATAGACACCGCAAAATTTAGTCGAAATTTTCGAAAGTGCATTTAGAGTCATATTCAATTGCATTTAGTACCTCCACAAGCAGCTCGTGCTCAAAGACAAGAATACAATGTTATTTATCCCACACGCGCGCAAAGTGTCTTAGGAGCAGTTTCACAATTGTGTTACGATCTTGCGATTTCTTTTGGAATCTGTTTTCTAGTGTGGCAATAGTGGTATTCCTCGGAAAAACGTGTAATTACATCGCAAATTGTTTAAATATTCTTACATTATCTGCAAATCTCTCTTTCTTTTTTGTGCAGTGGCACAAAGAGTTATGATAGAATCATCACTGTCACCTATAACCACTGCATCTGTAGCCGCACGGGGTAGCGGCGCGGTCTAGGCTCCTTGCACGGTCCGCGCGGCTCCCTCCGTTGGAGGTTCGAGTCCTCCCTCGGGCATGTCCCTAGCGTATGTTAGTTTAAGTTAGGTTAAGTAGTGCGTATGCTTAGGGACAGATGACGTCAGCAGTTTGGTCCCGTAAGACCTTACCACAAATTTCCACTTCATCTCTGACCCGTATATCTTCCTCTATCATACCTCCATCAGCATCACTGTCATCCTCGTTTCCTAAAATTGATTCATTGTCACTATCACTCTTCTGTGCATCTGCCAAAGCCTGCTCGAGACTAGCTCCTTGCAAAACGTATATTACCATCCATGACGAATAAACTATCACACTACATCTTCCTTCCACAATACTCAGTTCCAAGTCTGAACAATGCACGTGAATGTATTTTCTATTCATTGTTTACAACACTGTATAAATGAATGTCGGTTTATAAGATGCACTGTTGCCAAGATTTATTTCCGTAACAAAACATATATAACACTGAAAATCATATATTGTATACCTGGGGTATTTTCTGACCCTACTGCAAAAATTTCAAATTGTTGTACTTTAGGCGAATAGCATATCTGGAGGATGAGTAATCTACACCCACATTAAAAGTTTTTTTTTTTCCTTTATTGTAATTTTCAGCACCTCATACAAGGTGGGCTGGCAGCAGCTTAATACGCCGCTCTTCAGCCTTATGGGGTACAATAATATGAGATAGGTGACACAGAAAATACAAAAAATGGCGGGCAAAGAAAGTAGTTACAAAAATACAAAAAACAAGAAGCCGTTCACGTTGGACGATAAAAACACTAACACTTGTTGACACGGCGCACAAAACACGGAGAACTGCGACGGCACATGTGAACAGTTGAGTTGTAACTGCACGAAACACAAAACGAAGCACACACACTAGACACTGACGGCGATGATCTCCGGCGCGCGAATGTTCACTATGCGTGTGCGAGTCCGGGGACCTGCCAAGAGAGGAGGAGGAGGAAGGGGAGTGGGAGAGGGAGAGGGGAGCAGAGATGCCACGGGCAGGGGAGAAAGGGGGGGAGGGAGGAAGGGGGAGGGGAAGCCCAGGGGGAAGAGTGGTGGAGGGAGGGGACGGGGGAAAAGGAAAGAGAAGGGGAGGGAAGGGGAGGGAAGGGAGGGAGGGAGGGTGCCTAAAGGAAAGGACACCGGAAGTGGGTGGTGGGGCAGGGTCAAAGTTGATAGGAGGGGTAGATGGAGGGGAGGAGGACATCATCAGGGAGGGGGAGCTGGCGGAAGCCACCTTGGGAGAGAGTAAGGAGGGTGGAGAGATGGAGACCGGGCGGGACGTGGGAATACAGGTGCGGCAGCGGGCGGGGATGGGAGAGGATCGGGGATACGAGCGGGTGAGGAGGATCAAGTTTACGGGAGGTGTACAGGATCCGTATTCTTTCAAGGAAAAGGAGGAGGTGGGGGAAGGGGATGAGATCATACAGGATCCGCGTGGGGGAGGGGAGACGGATGCGATAGGCGAGGCGGAGAGCATGGCGTTCAAGGATTTGGAGGGATTTATAAAAGGTAGGGGGGGCGGAGATCCAGGCTGGATGGGCATAACAAAGGATAGGGCGGATGAGGGATTTATAGGTGTGGAGGATTGTGGAAGGGTCCAGACCCCATGTACGGCCGGAAAGGAGCTTGAGGAGACGGAGTCGGGAACGTGCCTTGGCTTGGATTGTATGGAGATGGGGAGTCCAGGAGAGGCGACGGTCGAGGGTGGCGCCAAGGTACTTAAGGGTGGGAGTGAGGGCAATGGGACGGCCATAGATGGTGAGATAGAAATCAAGGAGGCGGAAGGAAGGGGTGGTTTTGCCTACAATGATCGCCTGGGTTTTCGAAGGATTGACCTTGAGCAACCACTGGTTACACCAAGCGGTGAATCGGTCAAGATGGGATTGGAGAAGGCGTTGGGAGCGTTGCAGGATGGGGGCAAGGGCAAGGAAGGCGGTGTCATCGGCAAACTGGAGAAGGTGGACGGGGGGTGACGGCGGCGGCATGTCCGCCGTGTACAAAAGATACAGGAGGGGGGAGAGGACGGAGCCTTGGGGCACACCGGCGGAGGGGAAAAAGGTGTAGGAATCCGTGTTATGGATGGTGACATAGGAAGGACGGCGGGAGAAAAAGGAGCCGATCAGACGGACGTAGTTAATGGGAAGGGCGAAGGTTTGGAGCTTGAAGAGGAGACCGGAATGCCATACGCGGTCATATGCACGTTCGAGGTCCAGGGAGAGGAAGATTGCGGAGCGACGGGAATTAAGCTGTTCAGAAAGGAGATGAGTGAGGTGAAGGAGAAGGTCGTCAGAAGAGAAGGACGGCCGAAAGCCACACTGGGTAACGGGAAGGAGGCGGTGCTGGCGGAGATGCTGGTGGATGCGTCGGGTGAGGATAGATTCCAGGACCTTGCTGAAGACCGAGGTAAGGCAGATGGGACGGTAGGAGGAGACGGCGGACGGCGGTTTGCCAGGTTTAAGGAACATGAGGATACGGGAGGTTTTCCACAGGTCGGGGTAGTAACCGGTGGACAGGACTACATTGTAGAGCCTGGCCAGGGTGGAGAGGAAAGAGACAGGAGCTTCACGAAGGTGACGGTAGGTGACACGATCGTGACCAGGAGCGGTGTTGCGTTTTGTACGGAGTGTAGCAATGAGATCCTGTGTAGTGATAGGGGCATTGAGTTCCGTGTGTGCAATGTTGTCCAAGTACTGGAAACCCGGGGCGAGGGGAGGGACGGAGGTGTCAGTTCGATCGCGGACATCCGGGAAGAGGGAGTAATCGAACTGGGGATCATCGGGGATGGAAAAGACATCGGAGAGGTAGGAGGCAAAGTGATTGGCCTTACTAAGGGTGTCAGGGAAAGGGTGATCATCATGGAGAAGAGGATAATAGGGGGAGGGTTTAGTTCCGGTAAGGCGACGGAAGGCCGACCAGAACTTGGACGAGTTGATTGGCAGGGTAGCATTTAAACGGGTGCATGTCTGTCGCCAGTCCCGGCGTTTCTTAGCCGCGAGCAAATTACGAATATGTCGCTGGAGTTGCCGGTGGCGTCGTAGTGTGTCCTGGTCACGCGTGCGGAGGAAGGCACGGTAGAGACGACGGGATTCACGGAGGAGGAGAACAGCCTGAGGGGGTAAGGTAGGACGGTGGGGGTGGATGGCGACAGTAGGGACGTGGGCCTCCACGGCCTCAGACAAGGTCTGCTGGAGAAAGGAGGCAGCATGGGTGACATCGTCAGGGTGGTGGTAGAGGAAGGGGTGGCTATCCACCTGGGTGGAAAGGGTAGCCCGGTAGGCATTCCAGTCGGCACGGGAATAGTCGTGGACAAACTTAGGGGGAGGGTCAGTACGAGGGTCGGGGCGAGGGCGACGACCGTCGGAAACAGTGAGGAGGACAGGGAGATGGTCGCTACCAATAGGCTCCAGGACATCCACCGTTATGCGGCCAAGGAGGTTGGGGGAGGAGAGGATAACATCAGGAGTGGAGTTGGATTCGGGACGGGTATGCTGGGGGATGGGGACCAGGTCGCCTTGAAGGGTGGAGAGGAACTGATGCCACCGCCGTAACTGGGCAGCGGAACGACTATGGATGTTGAGGTCGGCGGCGATCACGTAGGAGGAAAAGGTACGATCGACGTGGGAGAGGAAGTCGAAGGGAATAGGAGTGTTGGGGCGGACATAGATGGTGGCGCAGGTAACGGTAAGGCCGGGGAAGAAGAGACTAAGGATCAGGTGTTCGGTGGGGTCGGGAAGGAGGGGTTGATGCCGAACGGGGATCTGGCGGTGGTGACCAATGGCAACTCCGCCACGCGCAATTGGGAGGGGATTATCGGAGCGGTGGAGGAGGTAGGGCGAAGTGTGAATGGTGTGGTGGGGTTGGAGGAAGGTTTCATTAAGGAGGAAGGCATCCACGCGGTGGGTGGCAAGGGTGTGCAGGAAGAGGTTCCTGTTGGCGGGTAGGGAGCAGATGTTGTTGAAAAGGATACGTTGCTGTCGCGCCATGATAGGGATTTAGACGAGGGTGTCAAGGCGGGAGAAGGTGAAATGGGCCTGGTTGTTGGAGTAGGTGGCGTACATCTTGAGTTGGAAAATGGAACGGGCGGCAAGGGAGATCTGCTGGAGGGTGTGGGGGCGCTGAAAGGGATGAACATTCTGGAGGACGATGGTAAGGAACCTGATGATGTCCTCAGCGGTGGGGGGGGGGGGAGGAAGGGAATTGCCAGGAGGGGTGGGGGCGTCCAGGGGACGGACAGGGACGGTGAGTTCAGGAGTGGTTGGAGGGGGTCGGGCTTTACACTTTTGGGAGTAGGTGGGATGGGGGAGATTGCAGGCATTGTAGGAAGGAGGGGATTGGAGGTTAGGGCACTGCCTGAGGAAGTGCGCTTGCCGACAATGCGGGCAGGTGGGGGCCTCGCGGCACTCAGCTGTGGGGTGCGCGTTATAGCGCAGACACCTCTGGCAGCGCAGGGATTGAGGAGGGGAACGGGAGGGGTCGACCTTGTGCCGCTGGTTAGAAAGGAGGGCACCCTCCTTCAGGAGACGGTCAATGGAGGGGGCGTGCTCAGAAAAAACCCGCATAAGGCGGGTGGGCCGGCAGCGTTATGTATGCGGCGAACCGCACGCACCTCCAAATGGGGATGCGCCTTGAGCTCCGCCAACACCTCCTCCTCCGTGATCACTGGACTAAGCCGAGTGATTACAGCGGTGAGAGTTGGCGGGCGACGCGGAGGTTGGGGTTGGCGGGAGGGAGGTGGTGAAGGAGCAGGGGTGAGAGAGGCATGAGGGCCAAAGCGGGCGACAGGGATGCGGGAGAGGAGGTATGTGTGGAGGGTTGGGCTGGGGGAGGATATGAGGACCGAATCACGGCGAGGAGTGAGGAGGGAGATGGGGGCACCAGGACAATGCTGGCGAAGGAAGAGGGTGAGGTTCCGGGCTTCAAGGAGAGAGGGATCAGGACGGGAGAGGAGGTAGCGGTAGGAGGAGGGGGTAGAGGATGAGGGGGCAGGGACAGGTGGGGAGACATCCATGGCATCATGGGTGGGGGAAGGAGGACGAGGCGGAGCCTTTTTGGAAGCAGAGGAAGCAGGGGTGCCACTGGGGCGCTTGACGGCGGTGGAGGAGGTGTGGGGGATGGGAACAACGGGAATGTGGCGGGGAGGGGTAGGTCCCGGGGCCGGAGTCGGCGCCGGAGATGGTGACGGTGACGGTGAAGGCGAAGGCGACGGCGACGATGACGATGACGGTGGCAGTGGCGGCGGTGATGGCGAAGGTGATGGGGAGAGCTGGGCGTGGACAGTGGCCCGACGGGCCACCACCCGAGCCGGAGCTGCAGTGACAGGCTGGGGGAGTGGGGGGAAAGGATCAGAACGAGAGGAGCGAGAGGAAGAAGCGGGAGAGGGGGCGACAAAGATAGAGGGTGAAGGGAGAGTGAGGAGAGGTGGGATGGAAGGAGGGGGGTGGGACTGGGCACACCAAGTTATAGTGGTGGAGGCGGCGGAAGGGGAAGTATAAACTATGGCGGTGGTGGTAGCGGTGGCAGCGGTGGTGGGGGCGGACATGACGGTAGAGAGAAACAATAACGAACAGAACGAAGAGGAAAGGACAGAAACTGGGGACAGACAAAGACGAAGACGGATGAAGACGAAGACGGCCGTAGACCAGGGTCAGGACGGCGGCGACGGCGGCGACCAGGCGGCAACGGCGGCGGCGGCGGCGGCGGCGGCGGCGGGCACCGGATGGCGGCGGCGGCGGCGGCGGCGGCGGGCACCGGCTGGCGGCGGGCACCGGCTGGCGGCGGCGACGAACAGACGGACGGACGGACAGCAGACGGCGGCGAACAGGCAGACGGACGGACGGACGGACAGCAGGCAGCAGCGGCGGCGGCGGACAGCGAGCAGGCAGGCGGACAGACGGACGAACAGCGACAGCAGGAAGCGACGGGCAGGCAGACAGACAGACAGACAGACACAACCGTCAAAGACGGAGATTACAACCTGAGAGTAGCCCAGGCGTTGCAACCTGACGTCGTCGACTGAGGGGATCCAACCCTCTGATGGCACATTAAAAGCGTTTATTTGTAGTTAAAAGAGCTCTGGGGTCTAAAAGACCTCAGACATCACGCGAGGTTTAAATGAGGTGGGTCAAAATCTAATATAAAATATGTGTACCACGTCTAATAGGCTGACGTCATAGTGGAGCGGCACAGCAGGACCAAAGCAGCGCGGTAAGCCTAGCAGTGCAGAGCCAGCGAAACAAACCAGTGCTGCAGAATGCGCGTGATTATAGATTCGGCGTTAAATCCTGAGCTTTCTGCGGTCGTGGCTCGTGAGGTCACATCACCCAGTACGTACAGCTGCCACTAGATGGAACATGTAGTACGTCGCTCTTTTTCAGGCTTTTGACAACGACTGAAATAGTGCATGTATGAACATTTATCTGACAAAGGCATCTTGTGGACTGGCTCTGAACGTTTTCCTTTATGTACATTTATAGGATAACTGACACCAATTCACTAAAACTGAGGGACACAATTTCAAAAAAGAAAAAAACTCGAAACTATTGCCTCTAAAAATGAGATAATTTCCGAGCACTGTTACGTGCAAAACAATGCCCAAACGCCATGCTGATGCTCTTAGCTCAGTGACTAGCGTAGAGTCTTCTTATTATAATGGTCTTGGGATCAAATCTCCCTTCACATTTCTCATACTTCTATTTAAATTCTATATTTTTTTGTCACTTGGAAATTATAATAAAGAAATGTTGAATCATTATTTTCTAATGAAAATAACATATTTTATTTTCAGTCACATGAAACAAATTAAAATTCGACACAGACGTGTGAAATGACTTACGTACATCAATAATAATCCAGAATGAATTTTCACTCTGCAGCGGGTGTCCGCTGAAATGAAACTTCCTCGCAGATTAAAACCAGATTACTCTACGTTTCATCAATAATACTGGTGCATTTCGTATGCTCGTTTCTCCATGCAAACAGCATGTAGAGAAGATGTAGAATAATTTTGCAGTTGGCCAGCAGATATTTCTGCAGATACAGTCCAGCCTTTTGAATACGAAACTAGAGTGTGCTAGATGACTTACGTGAGGGATGCCTGTCATGATATTTGTTTGCTTTTTCTCTTTCCTCACAGTGTCTATCTGCATTTTAGGTGACTATATTAGTTTGTGCAAACGTCATTTATTCCACCAAAAATGGAAACGTATTGATTTTTTGATGGGCTACAGTTGTTTAAAATGTCGCTCATACGACAACCAGACTTAATGAAGGTTGTATCTCCCAGTCACTGCTGGTGACGAAAAGTTTCAATCCCAGTTTTATCACGATTCAGACTACCAAGCTTTGCTTCGGTTTCGTTGGCATTGATAAATTGTGAACAATTATTCTTTTTTACTCGCATTTGTAGTTGATTGCTGTAGCACTATTTACTGTAAATAAGCGTCTGTTTGAAGAAATTTTGGTGAACAAATCGCCTCGGCAATACTTTAAAGTTTGTAGCACCATGACATAGCATAAATGCAGATTTACTGTCTGAATTAAGACATTAATATTTATTGCGAGGTTCTGACGTAATGTCTGTTCCATGTTTAACTTCTTGCACTTGAAATGGAAAACAAATCTTAAAATATCTAAATTTGTAGTCTGTGTTCTTGTTAGTTCAGTGATTTGGGTCTTGGACAAGCTTCAAACCAGAAATATGTCGGCCTACCTGTATAAGGACCGGTTGTGGAATCTCCGGATAAATCCAGGGCTAGCTAACCGAGGAAAAGCCTAACCCCGGGTTAACTTGGAGTGCGCGTTTACGTCGCGGTTTTGTTCCTCGGTTAATTATTTCCGGAATAGCGTTCATGCTCAGTTAAGTTGTCAACAATTGAAGACTTCTCTGGACATTTTCGCGTACGTAATTTCCTGTTTCCTTAATAGCCGTGTGCAAAAATAGAATGTCGAACACGAGTGATAAGCGTTCCAGATCGCAAAACTTTTCGCTTGAGGATACTTTGAGGCTGGTAGACACTGTAAATCAGTTCAAGAGTATAATACGAAACGCGAAAACTGCTGCAGTCTCATTCAATGAAAATATTAGTGCAAAACATTTCACTAAATTCGTAGGGCACTTATATACAGAGAGATTACAATTGAAGTTCAACTTTCAAAACGCTGTAGAAATGACACCACTGGTCAGAATGAGGTCAAATTGCAACGAAATATTGTCTGAGAAGGAGGAAACGTATGGTAGAAGAAAAAATAGTGTGAAAATTGATCAATAGCTGGGGCTGTATGTGTCAGAATACGTAAATGAATACACTTGTCATGCGCACGACCCATTGAAGTTGGTATAACACGCCAGGTACACGGCTTTTCCTCCTTTCGCGTCTGCGATGTTTGCCATGATTGTCTCAATGCAGGATCGCGCTCTGCTTGTAAAGCTCAAGAATGATTACTGTACACCCGTCGCTCTGCAGAAGTTCCGGACAGAGGAGTTTGAGAAAAGGCATTCGTCTGATGACGGCCGTGGGTCTGGAGAAGATGATGCGGAAATTCGAAAAGACGGGTTGGTGTGCAACCTGGTAGAGAAAGGAAACGAAATGATTCACCGTCAGTGGAAGCAGTGGCCACTGCGAGTGGTGTTGTGCAAACGTGCAGTGCACAGAGAATTGCCCGAATATTGGACATACCCGTGAGCACGGTGTGTAAAATTCTACGAAACGTCTTACTTTGCTAACCATTCCATATCATCCATGCGCACGAATTGCTGCCTGTTGACCTGCCAGCAAGAGAGACCTTCACTTTAGAATTTATTGCTCGCACGGAAGTGGACAATGATTGGCCGTGGAAGATTTTGTGGACAGACAAAGCCCACTTCCATCTGACAGAATTTGTCAATACACAGAATTGCCGAATATGGACAAGGGAAAATTCACACGCAAATCGACCAATAGCACCTCATCCTGAAAAAGTCACTGTGTGGTATGGGTTCACAGCATAATTTATCATAGGACCATATCTTTTCGAAGAGACAGGTGCTTCCTGTCCTGTTACCTGTACCGTCACTGGTAAGCGCTATGAGTGTCATTTGCGCAACCACGTCATTCCAGCTCTCCAGTAGTGTGGATGGGATCATTAGTAAGCAAGATGGCGCTCCTCCGTACATCGCAAGTCCAGAAGCAGCTGCTGAAGCGCCATTTCGGAAATGCTAGAATTATCAGCCGCCATTTCCCTACAGCCTGGCTGTCCCGATCACCTGAACTTAATCCGTGTGACTTCTGGCTGGGGGCGATCTGAAAGATGTGTTCAGTGTTCCAATTGCAAGTTTAGCTGCATTGAAGGCATGCATTTCGCAACACATTCTGAACGTGACCCCGGAAACACATTGATCAGTTGTGGAACATGCTGTTTCTCGATTTCAACTTCTGCAGAAAACGATGGACAGCATATTGCACATGTTTTGCGCCAGTCACAGGAAAATTAATAATCCAATTAGACTTTGATTGATGCTTTTTATGTGGCTTTTGGCCTCACGACAATTAAAACCCGATGTGAGTGATGCTTTTTATGCGGTTCTGGCCTCATGACAATTAAAAACAGATTTTTCCCATCTGATGTGATAAGACCATGTTATGGTGGATGGGCTTACGTAACTAACACCTGTACACCGATGCACACTGAGTACTACAGTTTGTTTAACGTCAAATGTACACCTTAGCCATTGTTGTACGATTCATTTATCGTTTGTAGTCGACCACTATTAAATTACTATGCTTACAGTGCCATCTATTGCTACATTTTGTAACTTTTTTTTCTACCATACGATTTCTCCTTCACCAATAATATTCCGCTGCAATTTGAAGTCATTCAGACCGGTGGTGTTATTTCTACAGATGTTTGAAAGTTTAACTTTAATTATAATCGCCCTGTATATAACAATCTGTCTTGAAATTAGTTAAATTGTTGGGTATTTGTTATTTCAGTTTCCATTCACAAACAGCTTCACATTAATCGACAGAGCAGCTACAGCAGATGTACGATTATTATTATTATTATTATCATTATTTTAAAGAAATAAACACGTAAATATTATGCACAGAAAAGATAGTAGAGGCTACAGATTGGTGGCGCCCCATAGGTGGAACGTAAGTTCCAAATTGTGTCCAACGAAATACACGATTAGTTAAAGTTGTCAACAGAAGGACGACACAGTCATTTCGATTCAGATGCAACACTTCCACATTATAGTACTACATCAAATTTAGCTGTGTAGTAGATGGTGGGATGTAAGTAGGCACATAAATAGAGGCAACTGTGACATGCAATCCGCTTTGTGAAATAATAAATTCTGTTTTTGTCATATGGTGATCAATAATTATATTGAGTATATATGAAGAACAAGACACCAACATTTCCAACAGACAACCATTTTTATGGTACTGGGTTAGAAAAGTGTCCATGGCACGTATCAAACTGGAGGGTGTTGTTGTATCTCGCGCTAAAGGTCCGAGGAATGATAACTAGTTCATACATAATTTTTGCTGTATCTAATCTAGGAGGGAAAGGAAAAGAAACTGAAGGGATGACACCTTCAATGTGTTCTTCCTTCTTTTCTAATCATCTCAGATCTCTCGGTTTTGTTTGCGGAATAAAATTAACTGCTCTCAAGTGTGGAAAAAGTTAGCAGAGTCGCAGGTGGTGCTGCTTCAAAAGTAGCTTGACAAGAACCAGAGAGGGGAGCAAGAACAGTTTTGGGTAAAAGAAGATCATACAGCTCAAAATTATGATCATAAAATAAAAATTAAAACAAATGATTTCAGAATATAAATATATTAATTCAGACACATTTGCTAATTTTATTTTATTTTAATTACTTCAAAGATCTGAAATAATTAAAAAAACTCTTTCATGCATGTTATCCAGTGTCATACACATCCTTTTCATAATCGTACTGGCTGTCCCCTTGTCAAGTACCAATGAAGTCTCCAATGGACAGAAAGAAATCACCAGAGGCAAAATAATTGATTTTCTGTTGCAGCTGGTTCATTGGTGGAACAGAGTCATTTCTGAAAGAAAGAAAAGAATGACTTGAGAAAATTCATGAGAAATTTAAAAAACATAGTTTGCCAGCCACTCTTTCCATTGTTATGATTATGTAGATTCAATAACTAAAGATTCCTCTTAGTTGAATGAGAAGTACCTACATTCTTGTAATACAGAGATAATTACTTTATGATAAATATATATATGGTTATGAGGACAATACTAATAACTGAGAAATACAACAGCTACCTGCTATAGCTTTCTTTAGAAAAAATCGACTTTCCTATTAATTTTACTATGTTAAACTTAATTCGAGTAAACACAAATAATTTACTTGTTTATGGGAAAATATTATTTGGCTGAGTGAACTAGGGCATTAGTGTACTATCAAACTTTTTGTTACATTAAACAAACATAAAAAGCCATCAATTTCAGAAGAATAATACTTCACACAAAAAATAAAAGATACTTCAACTAAGGAAAGTTTGACATAAAGGAGAACACCGAAATTAACCCGATATTCAAAGAACGTTAAAAACATAGCATTCCAGACACTCCTTTCACACGCTACAACAATGCAGATGCAGTACTAGATTCCTGTTCTGCTCTTATAGCTATTATTTTATAATAAATATGGGTGTGTTTATGTGGATAGTACAAATAACTGAGAAACAACAGCTTTGTTCTATAGCTGGGTAACTTTTTTTTTTTTTAAAAAAAAAGAAAGCTAACTTTCCTCTTAATCTTACTGTGTTAAACTTAGTCTGAGTAAGAAGAAATAGTTCATTGGCTTCAGGGAATAATGGTAAGTGGAAGACAATGATTTGGGTCTGGAGTATTAATGGGACTGTGATCCTAATATTTTCAGTAAAAGGCGGAAATTTGTTTTGACACTGCTGTGGTGTTTACAAGAAGGGGCATTCCCAATAGAAAACAGAGTCGAATAATATATTCTGCTTTTGATGAAATTAGCATGCTACATTATTTACTTATTATTTTATTTATTTTCATGTTCCATAGATCCTTAATGTGAATGTATCACTAGGATGTAGACTATGTCAAATTATTACAGTAATAACCATGTCTGAATCCTCATGAGGCTAACAAACTAAATCACATATAAAAGACACATGAGGGTCAAATGTTTAAGCAGCAACGCATACTTTAGTAGTAATAATGATTATACAAACAAATTATAGGTCTTACATTCTAATACATATAAAAAGCGTCCTGCCATCTATCGATATGCCAGTGCTACATAGTCAGTTATTTCCTACAAAACATGGTAACACTCCATGTAATACAAATATGAATTACTAATAATACTATTGCATATGAGCAAAATCTGTATAAATGTCTGCACTCTGCTCTACACTGCCAGAGGGGAAATGATTCTTAGTCCTCTTGTTCTGCCGGGAAAGACAACTTCTTTTCAGTTTACGGACAGATTATATCTCCACGGCATTTCCTGTCCAGTACTCTAATGCGAATAGACAAAATAATTTCACTTTGCATGTGGTGAAATAGTGGAGCTATTTCCGTTTCATTAAACGGGTATTATCTGCAGGTATTAAGTGAGCTTTTGTGTAAAATACGTTACTGTAAACAATGGGGGAGAAGTGTTTCATTTGTACATGTGATGTTGTTAGTGACCTATGTAGTGTTAGTAGGGAAGGTGCTGGACTGGCAAATGTGACATCTTGCTGCCATTTATCGTTGAAAGCGTATTGCAAAGACATATAATTGTGGTACAGTCACTTGGTGGTGAATTAATGAATTTCCAGAAAATTCTGCGCTTCTCTCGCTGTTGCTAGTGTTACTGGCAGGCCGTATGAATCTTTCCCATTCAGGAATTGCTGGCGCTTGTACATTAGCTGCACTGACTGAGTGTATCCTCCAAGATGGGTGTGAATATGTCTGATAGAATGGATCTAGAACAGTAATGTGCTGTATTGCACTGCTTGGCTTATGTTGAAATATCTTAAGTTCTATACCATCTAGGTGACATGTCTTCAGATGTTTAGAAGGCTGAGAACGAGGTGATGCACTGGATACTGCTCATGCTGAGAAAAGGATTCCAATCAGTGATAGTGGAGACAATGAAATCTTCATTGTTGAATACATATTGACAGTATGTTACAAATGGGACAGTGTCTGTAGTGTGTTAGACAGCTGATATATCTAGATATGTCTAGCTGTTGAGGTTTTTCGTATATACAGAAGCTCTGTGAAGTTTTTTGTCCAGTCATATATACATGGTGATTCACTAACTATTGCCACCTAGAATAACTCCGAAAGTATGATAGTAGCTGAAAAGTTTGTGGGACAAATGTTGCATGGGACAACGGCGGCCATAATATGACGTTGGTTTTTTGTTGCTAGGTGGGGTCGCATCAGAGATATCAAGGTCAACTTTATTTTTTTAAATAGGATGCTATAGTTTGGTACTTATTTTCTGATAGCAGCTATCGAGACGAATCCAATGATGTGTAACAGTAAGTCAACGAAGGTCAAAAAGGTGCCATGAAAGTCAGTTTACAGAAGGTGTTCGAAGTGATGACCATTGGTATCAATGCAGTGCTGCAATCTTCTTATCATGGATTGAGTGGTATTCCTTATCACTTCGGCACTTATCGAAGCACATGCTCTGACAATTCTCTCTCGTATATCGTGCAATTAGTAAATATTCGCCGAATATGGCGTATCCATCTAAAGTGCCATTGATATGTAAACACCATACGACGGTTTCGCAATACAACATTAACAGGAACAGTAAGACTAGTATCGTCGAATCAAGCCAACGTGAATGATGTATTCCTTCGAAGAACAAGTCGATATGCTTCTCATTTACAGAGAATGCCAACGAAATAACGTGAGAACTAGAGACTTACACGCTTTACTCACCCTACACGTCGTACATTTAAATTTGTGTATGATAAATTGAGAACAGCTGGATCTTTAACACATCGGAAACATATCTGGTTACTAACGAAGAAATGGAATTTTGTACTCTTGCCACTGTGGTTCGAGATCCTTGCGTTAGTTCGCGTCAAATCGCAAGGGAATCTGGCACGAGCCAGAGTAGTGTTGTTTGTGTTCTGCATCGCCATAAATAGCATCCTTACCATATCAGTCTCCTCCATGAATTAACTGCTATGGATTGCATGTGTTACATTGAATTCTGCCGATGGGCTCAACTTCAGATGCAGAGGGATGACACATTTATTAATTTGATGTTATTTACTGATGAGGCTACATTCATGAACCATGGAAACGTTAATTTATATAACATACATTATTGGGCAACTGAAAATCCATTTTGGCACACCAAAAACCGTGGTCGGTGAACATATGGTTGGGGATTCTGGAGGACAGAATTATTGGCCCCTCTTTCATCTATGGAAATTTTAATGGTAGGAAGTGTGCGACATTCCTGCAAGAAACAATTGGTCTGTTATTGGAAGAAATACCTTTAGGAACAAGGAACAGAATGTGGTATCAACACGACGTGTGTCCGGCAAATGAGTTGCAAAGACAATTCCCAAATCGTTGGATTGGACCCTGAGGAGATGTGTCGTGGATGTATCGTTCGCCAGACTTGACGCCTCTGGATTTTTTCTTGTGGGGATTCGTAAAAGACATAGTTTATAAAGACGTTCCAACTACACCTGAAGATATGCGAGAGAGAATTGTCAGAGAATGTGCTTTTATAAGTGCCGAAATGATAAGGAATATCACTCAATTCATGATAAGAAGATTACAGAACTGCATTGATACCAATGGTCATCACTTCGAACACCTTCTGTAAATGGACATTCATAGCACCTTTGTGACCTTCGTTGAGCTTCAAAGGCCTTACTGTTACTCATCACTGGATTCGCCTCGATAGCCGCTATCAGAAAATAGGGACCAAACTATAGCAACCGATTTAAAAAAAAACAAAGTTGAACTTCACATCTCTGAAACGACCCCACCTAGAAACAAAAAACCAACGTCATATTATGGCCCCGAGTCCCATGCAACTTTTCTCCCACAAACTTTTTAGCTCCTATCATACTTACGGAGTTATTCTTGGTGGCAATAGTAAGTGACTCACCCTGTATAGAGAACTGGACAAGAAACCCTGAGGACGTCTGGAAAGCGAGCAGTGCTCATGGCGGGGGAAGCTGTCTTTTGCGAAGGAATGCTGCCGTACTGGACGGCTAAGTCGATTTCTCTTCTAGCAGTGCTGAACAGTGAGCACAGATTTTCGTAGTCTGTGTCCATATGCATTCTTTGCATTAGTCTTATTAGTATGTCATATCGGCATTCCATGTAGTGCTAATACATTTTGGGCAAAACAAACACTCCCTAGGCATGATTGCGCATTGCATCACCACTGATTCATAAGGCATGCTTTGGAGGCTCGGTATAGTTTTGTAAATCATTGCTCGACCTTTAGTTGCTAGACCTATGAAGGAGTGAAGTTTATAAACAAAATCCTGTGACCTATATTCCCTCGCAGTTGTACCCCACACACCCCACCTCCCTCTCCCCCCTCATCCATTACACCCCCTGTAATACAATTTATCCCTTAGCACAGCTCTACTCCAGCAGGATGTGGTACACACATTTTATGATTCTTAAGGGGAGGTTTACTATCTTTGGCCCGAAAAAAGCGTGTTCTTTGAGAATTTTTTTCTCAGGATGTGTTACAGATGTCAATGTCAAATTTGGTCAAAACGTTTATTGATATTCCCTCTACAAACTGGATTTTTTCGACCGGAAAAGTTGAAGAGCAAAGGCAGAAGTGACGTCAGAATGAAACAAAATTGTGATGTAGACCTCCACGCGCGGTATGTCACAGGTTAGCCGGCTCGTCTGAAATCAAAATTGAGTTGACATTAGCGAAGTATATAAGATTCTTTAGGAGTTGTACCTCGCCTAAGTTATTTGGACCATAGGAAACAAAATGGTGGCCATTTGAAAAAAAATAGGGTTTTATTCATCGATTTTTCGACTTCGTCGGCCAAGTTAAAATATTTATAGCCGATGGATTGGAATAAAAGTGGTACAACTCCTAGACAATTTAGCTAGCTTCTTCGGAAACAAAGAATTATGCCAATCGGTTCAGTAGATTTGAAGTTACCATACCGCGCGATAATAAAACGTCATTTCGAGAAAAACGCGTTTGAAATTTCGACTACATATAAATGAAATACTATGCAATGTACGTTCTATCTGCTATTCCGGGTCCATAAACTAGTCCTTCCACTTCCTCATAGAAGGCGTTCTGCTCGATCTGGCCCATTCTGCGTTGCTCCAGAGCCGCTCGTACGACCGGTAACAAGCGTTTTTCGGCCGCTTGAATCCGGTGGTCCTCCGAATGCTTGGCGAACTGCGTCGTATAGAGTCCCAGGGAGACGTCCATCGTTGTCATGGTCTTCAGAATTGCTGAATACCCTTCGTTGAAGCTGCTCACAGACAGGAAAGTCTCAGTCTCCACAGTCTTCGCACCAGAATGCAAATGCTTGGGGGCTAACTTCCAAACACATGCGTTCAAACTTCCATTTGAATTTTTTGTGTTTCCTCCCAAGCACCGGTACAATAACTCGTCCTCCGAAAGAAAAAAAAACTGGCGCGTGAAAACGGCCGATTTCAAGCAGGTGCACTTTTTTGTTCAACCACAAGTAACAAACATTTCCGTTTCAGAGGTGGATTCTAAACACTTTTATGGATCCAAAAATGCAATTTAAAATAAATCTATTTTTTGACCCAGAAGATAGTAAACCTTCCCTTAAGTAACTTCTGCGATTTTTCCATCCGCTGCACTGCAGAAACTATTGCTTCTAGAGAAAAAATGAATAGGATCTTTTTGTAGCAAATTTAATGTACGAGGGTTGTTTTTTAAGTAAGGGCCGTTCGCGCGTATAGTCCCGTAGTTCGTGCGGGCGCCGCAGCAAGCCATCGCGCCACTTGCCGGCCTCCTTCCCGTTCACACTGATGCAAGTTGCAGCTCTGTAGCTGACGCGTACGCATCGCTGTACTACTTTATAATGTTTACGATTATTGAACCGCCCGCCGCGTGTGAGATACGGTCAGTGATACGTTTTTTGACCGCGAGAAGCCTATCAGCTGCAGAAATTCATCGTCAGTTAACAGAAGTTTATGGCTTGAATGCAATGAGTGAAGGTAAAGTGCGTCAATGGGTTAGAGAGTTTAAAAATGGCCGTAAAAACGTCCATGACGAAGAACGCTCAGGCCGGCCCTCTGTGATCACTGATGATTTGGTGGCTGCAGTCGAAACAAAGATTCGTGAGGACAGAAGATTCACAATTTCCACTCTTTCTTTGGAATTTCCACAAGTTTCAAGACCGGTTTTGAACAAAATTGTGTCTGACAAACTAAACTTTAAGAAACTGTGTTCTCGGTGGGTACCCAGACTCCTCACAGAGGACCACAAAGGGAAGAGATTTGCCACTTCATTGGACTGTTTATTCGTTACGAGGAAGAAGGGGATGACATGTTGAGTCAAATTGTCACTCGAGATGAAACATGGGTATCCCATATCTGCCGGCCGGAGTGGCCGAGCGGTTAAAGGCGCTACAGTCTGGAACCGCACGACCGCTACGGTCGCAGGTTCGAATCCTGCCTCGTGCATGGATGTGAGTGATGTCCTTAGGTTAGTTAGGTTTAAGTAGTTCTAAGTTCTAGGGGATTTATGACCACAGCAGTTGAGTCCCATAGTGCTCAGAGCCATTTTTTTATCCCATATCACTCCCGAAAGCAAGCAACAATCGATTGAATGGCGACACACAACCTCACCCGTCAAGGTCAAAGCCAAACAGACACTGTCAAAGCGCAAGATTATGGCAACTGTGTTCTGGGACCGGCGCGGTGTTTTGCTAGTGGACTTTATGCCACGAGGAACGACAATCAACTCAGATGCCTAATGTGCAACTCTAAAGAAGCTCCGCAGAGCAATTCAAAACATAAGGCGCGGCATGCTGACAAAAGGAGTTTTGCTCCTGCACGGCTGGGAAGTTTTGGACCATGCACCGTACAGCCCCGACCTTGCTCCTAGCGATTTTCACCTTTTCCGGTACCTGAAACACCATCTTGGCGGGCAGCGCTTCAATGACGACGTTGAAGTGAAAGCGGCCGTGAACTCTTGGCTGTCGGAGCAGGCGGCCGAATTCTTTGAAGAGGGAATTAAAAACATAATTGTACGGTATGACAAGTGCTTAAATAAAGAAGGCAACTATGTAGAAAAATAGGTAAAAGTGTGTAGAACCAGAACATAAAAGTTTTTTTACAAAAGTATTTGTATCTTTTTTTAAAAATAAAAACGGCCCTTACTTAAAAAACAACCCTCGTAGTTTAATTTTCTACTAGGAAGCATTTTCGCAGAAGTGTCAGCATCCGCAGTTTTCGAGTTATTCGAGAAAAACGAAAAAAAGTTACTTTTAAACGACCCCCCCCTTCCCCTATCCACTGCTCACACGCCACCCCACCGGTCATAATTTTTAATGTGATGTTCAGGATACTCTCTCCTGACACTGTGTAAAAATTTGGAACTGTACAAATTTTTCGCCTAATCGACATTTTTTTGCTCTTTGTTCACTGGGCTACTTGCTAGCTGACATAAGAGCATGAACGACATGACTGGGAGAAATTTGCGACTGTGCTAGTTAGTACAGTATATCTGAAATATAAACTTTTCGATTAAGTCCCCATGTTATTGGGTTCAGATTTCGCCCATAGGCTACCTTAACAAGAAATACGATACTACTTTAGCACCTTACAGTCGAACCTATTACAGGAAGTGCTTCACTTGTCCTTGTATACTATTAATACTCTCATCTCTGCAGTGATTTACGCATTCTTTCAAACGTTCCAGGATCATTTCGTAAGTCCTGAGAAGACTGTACTATTTCGTGCTCCAGTTCTTCTGCTTTATCAATCAAGATGGTGCTTATTTCACTTTTGAGATGAACCCAGGCAGAAATTCAGAAGACTGGGGTTAGCTGATGTTGGAGGTAGTGGTACAGGCCTTGCTAGTTCTTTTCATCTTGCACAACGTTGGCGTGTTAGACGTCATCTTACATCAACAGCAAAACTGGCTGGTCCCCCATCATGCATGTACAACATTCTGCAGTCGTTGGCCATGGATACAATCGTAGCCCAATTCGATGTGGACTTGATTGAAAAGTTTGCATTTCACAAACGAGGAGCATTCAATAAGTAATGCAACACATTTTTTTTCTGAAAATGGGTTGGTGTTATTCAGGATTCCAACACACCATATTATTCTCTACTCCGAGCTCCGATCAATGCGACAGCTTTATATCACCTAAATGGGAGTGTCTATATACCTCTGTGATACTACTGTTGGTTGACGTCACAGTCAATGTCTTGCTGCATAAATAACCTTCCCATCATCCATGTACTGCTTCCTGCAGAATGCATCCTTCATTGGGCCAAACAGATAGAAGTCAGAATGTGCGAGATCTGGGCTGTAGGGTGGATGAGAAACAAAAGTCCAATGAAGTTTTGTGGGCTCCTCTCGGGTGTGCAGACTTGTGAGAAGCCTTGCGTTGTTATGGAGAAATAGAAGTTCGCTTGTATTTTTGCGGCGACGAACACGCAGAACTCGTTTCGTCGCGGCTTTGGACCTTTTTTTTGGAAGCATGGTGGTGTGTCAGCACTTCACTGATTACTGTTCTGTTTCTGGTTCTAAGAATGAACTCTTGTTTCATCGCCCGTGACCATGTTCGACATAAAATTGTTACGGTCGGCCTCGTAACGCACGAACAGTTCCCCACAATTGTCTTTCGCTCTTAATGGTCTTCTGTTAGGCAGCGAGGGACCCAGGGGACACACACGCCTTTGAGTAGGCTAATTGGTGGACAAGTGAGTCAGCACTACCAGGAGAGACGTTCAGTCGTGCAGCAAGGTGTTATATTATGATCTGTCGACTGTCTGGAATGAGAGTGTCCGCACGTTCCAACATTGCAGTCACAACTGTGTGCGGCCGGCCGGCACACGGGGGATCGGACAGGTTTGCGCGACATTGTTGCGATGATTCGCGACGCCTCCCCCAACGACTCTCCGTGCTTTTGCCCACTGCCAGGTCTTTGTAGACAGTCTTCAAGCGCCGGTGAATATCTGCGATGCCCTGATTTTCCGTCAGAAGAAACTCAATGACAGCTCTCTGCTTGTGAAACCCACCTTCGGTACAGAAGCCATTCTGAAGTCTACATATAGCGCCGCCGCCTGTCGTAATTTCATGAAACTACAGGAGTTGAGACGGGAATATTTCACAGTCTCCCACACCAAATTCCACATTTTTTAACCGAAACCGGACGAGAAAGAAAATGTGGTGCATTACTTATTGAACACATCTCATATATTTGTATAACAAGGGCTATTTTTTTCTTTTTCTTTTTCTTTTTTTTTCAGTTCCGGTCGGTCGCAAAATAAAATCACAGTGAGATTCCGATGAAGCTAAGTCCACCTATGTTGCACTCTGTCGCTAGTGTGTCTGTCCCTCTAGTTACATCGCACTTTTTCAATTCTGAGCACATAATAAACATGTAAAGATGCCTCGAACAACAGCGTCCCACGCAAAGTGTGAAGCGATGCTGTGATTCGATTTCTTGATGCTGAGGGGTTCCGCCTGATTTCATATAATCCCCATAACGTAACTATCATGTCTGATAGCAAAGTGCTGCAATGGTGCAGGAATTTTAAAGCAGGGCATTTGTGATTTTCTGTCAGACAGGTCACAGTTCGTAGTAATTGACGGAAAGTCATCGAGTAAAACAGAAGTGATTTCTGGCGTTCCCCGAGGTAGTGTTATAGGCCCTTTGCTGTTCCTTATCTATATAAACGATTTGGGAGACAATCTGAGCAGCCGTCTTAGATTGTTCGCGGATGACGCTGTCGTTTATCCTCTAGTAAAGTCATCAGAAGATCAAAACAAACTGCAAATCGATTTAGAAAAGATATCTGAGTGGTGCGAAACGTGGCAGTTGACCCTAAATAACGAAAAGTGTGAGGTCATCCACATGAGTGCTAAAAGAAACTCGTGAAACTTCGGTTACACTATAAATCAGTCTAATCTAAAAGCTGTAAATTCAACTAAATACCTAGGTATTACAATTACGAACAACTTAAATTGGAAGGAACACACAGAAAATTTTGTGGGAAGGCTAACCAAAGACTGCTTTTTATTGGCAGGACACTTAGAAAATGTAATAGACCAAGTAAGGAGACTGCCTACACCACGCTTGTCCGTCCTCTTTTAGAATACTGCTACGCGGTGTGGGATCCTTACCAGATACGACTGACGGAGTACATGGAAAAAGTTCAAAGACAGGCAGCACGTTTTGTATTATCGTGAAACATGGGAGAGAGTGTCACAGAAATGATACAGGATTAGGGCTGGACATCATCAAAAGAAAGGCCTTTTTCGTTGCGATGGAATCTTCTCACGAAATTCCAATCACCAACTTTCTCCTCCGAATGCGAAAATATTTTGTTGACACCGACCTACATAAGGAGGAACGATCACCACAATCAAATAAGGGAAATCAGAGCACGTACGGAAAGATGTAGGTGTTCATTCTTTCCGCACGCTATACGATATTGGAATAATAGAGAATTGTGAAGGTGGTTCGATGAACCCTCTGCCACGCACTCAAATGTGATTTGCTGAGTATCCATGTAGATGTAGACATACGGACGTCAGTGACACAGGCGGTCGGCGAAGGAAGGGATGATCTTGTTCAACGAGTGGATCAGGCGATTCGAGACAATCATCTACGAAGTGAAATTCAGAACAAGCGGAGATAAATATTGTCATCAGGCATTGTGCTTTTTCATGGCAATGCTCGGCCGCACACTGCAGCTGCAACAAAGACGCTCCTGCAGCATTTTCGACGGGAAGTGCTTGATCACCCACCATACAGCCCAGACTTGGCTCCTATGATTTTCATCTCTTCGTACACATGAACCGCTACCTATGAGGACAGCATTTTGGCACAAACAAGGACCTGCAGGACCTGGCGGAAGGAGCCTTTTTTGACGAGGTTATTGGAAAGTTGGTGCAACGGAGCGGCGATTATGTCAGGCAGTAGCTGGACGGTGTAGCTCACTGGTAGTTAAACGGCCCGAATCAAGTTTTCGTGAGGTTCGCGATTCTGAGCTGTATTTTATAATACATAACACAATATAGTGTGCATCCCCCAACTAATAGTCGAATCCAAAATCCCCCACTAACGTTAAGAGCGTCTGATGAGAATAGTTTCCCTGCTCAGTAACAAAAAATAATAATTACAGAGACAGTAACATTTTAAGTTATGCTTCATTTTGATGTTGGAGATATGATACTGCGTGAAGAGTTTGTCAGAGCACTGAAAGACCGGAGTCGAAACAAGGCCCCCGGAGTAGACAACATTCCACTGGAACTACTGACGGCCTTGGCAGAGCCAGTCCTGACAAAACTCTACCATCTGGTGAGCAAGATGTATTAAACAGACGAAATACCCTCAGACTTCAAGAAGAATATAATAATTCCAATCCCAAAGAAAGCAGGTGTTGACAGATGTGAAAATTACCGAACTAACAGTTTAATAAGTCACAGCTGCAAAATACTAACACGAATTCTTTACAGACGAATGGAAAAACTAGTAGAAGCCGACCTCGGGGAAGATCAGTTTCGATTCCGTAGAAATACTGGAACACGTGAGGCAATACTGACCTAACGACTTATCTTAGAAGAAAGATTAAGGAAAGGCAAACCTACGTTTCTAGCATTTGTAGACTTAGAGAAAGCTTTTGACAATGTTGACTGGAACACTCTCTTTCAAATTCTAAAGGTGGCAGGGGTAAAATATAGGGAGCGAAAGGCTATTTACAATTTGTACAGAAACCAGATGGCAGTTATAAGAGTTGAGGGACATGAAAGGGAAGCAGTGGTTGGGAAGGGAGTGGGACAGGGTTGCAGCCTCTCCCCGATGTTATTCAATCTGTATATTGAGCAAGCAGTAAAGGAAACAAAAGAAAAATTTGGAGTGAGTATTAAAATCCATGGAGCAGAAATAAAAACTTTGAGGTTCGCCGATGACATTGTAATTCTGTCAGAGACAACAAAGGACTTGGAAGAGCAGTTGAATGGAATGGACAGTGTCTTGAAAGGAGGATATAAGATGAACATCAACAAAAGCAAAACGAGGATAATGGAATGCAGTCGAATTAAGTCGGGTGATGCTGAGGGAATTAGATTAGGAAATGAGACACTTAAAGTAGTAAAGGAGTTTTGCTATTTGGGGAGTATAATAACTGATGATGGTCGAAGTAGAGAGGATATAAAATGTAGACTGGCAATGGCAAGGAAATTGTTTCTGAAGAAGAGAAATTTGTTAACATCGAGTATAGATTTAAGTGTCAGGAAGTCATTTCTGAAAGTATTTATATGGAGTGTAGCCATGTATGGAAGTGAAACATGGACGATAAATAGTTTGGACAAGAAGAGAATAGAAGCTTTCGAAATGTGGTGCTACAGAAGAAAGGTGAAGATTGGATGGGTAGATCACATAACTAATGAGGAAGTGTTGAATAGGATTGGGGAGAAGAGAAGTTTGTGGCACAACTTGACCAGAAGAAGGGATCGGTTGGTAGGACATGTTCTGAGGCATCAAAGGATCACCAGTTTAGTACTGGAGGGCAGCGTGGAGGGTAAAAATCGTAGAGGGAGACCAAGAGATGAATACACTAAGCAGATTCAGAAGGATGTAGGTTGCAGTAGGTACTGGGAGATGAAGAAGCTTGCCCAGGATAGAGTAGCATGGAGAGCTGCATCAAACCAGTCTCAGGACTGAAGACCACAACAACAACAACTGGGGTATTCGGCCATGAGCTGAGAAAAGTTGGCCATTTACCAGGGGCTCACAGGGGTAACTAGCGTGGCCACTGCGTGATTAGAGGATAGAAGAGGGTGAATGTTTTATTGTTTCTGTGTCAGTAATGACAACTCACGGACGTGCGCGAAACGGTTATCTTCGAATGTGGTGTGTGTTTGTAACAAAGAACAGTAAATTAAGGTTGCTGTGATACAACGCAGTGGACAGAGGAAAAATGACATCCAAAGTATTTGGTACACATTTGTTTTCATACGGCGTAATGCATTTAAATATAAGTAAAACTACTGTTACTAAATGATTAATCGCCCACTCGCGTAGACAACTCAACACTTCGCCAGGCAATTAGAGGGCTGCCGCACGTCACAGTTTTCCCTGATCTGTTCTAGTTTTCTGGGCGTCCTGGAGCGTTTTTATCCTATAGTCTGGGGTAGATGCAGATCTCTTTTGTGTGACGAAATTCCACTGACTTGAAATAAATAGATTTTAATCAGTAGTTTTCTCCGCTAGCGTGGTTCGAATGCGGAATATAAGTATTCTTTGGCTCACAATGGAGACCCAATCAATCCGTTTTATTCGGTGCTACGACGTCAGACGGCGTTGCGATAACGTTATTATAACTATTCTATGGAAAGAAAGTGGTGATGGTTAATAACTCGATGCTCGCGCAGTTATGTACCTCATGGACCCAATACCTACGTAATCCTGACAAATAGCAAGGCAGGACATGAGCCGAGGACACAAAAGCCATATCCCCTTATGCAAATAAAACATTTCTGATTTTCAATGCGATTTCCATTTCGCGACGGATCGAATCTTGGAGGAAAAAAAATACTCCTCGTAACTAGGACAATACGTCAGTATGAAGCCAGTGATGCGTGCTACCACACACTGACAAAAATCACGCAAACGGCTCGTTTGCTGTGCCATGTTTACTGAAACATTTTTGCTTCTGTCATCGTATATTTTGTACCTATGCCAGTTTTCGCCATTATTTATGACAAGTCGTATGTAGAACTGAGTATCTTGATATTTTGCCATGTATCCAGCTAGCAATGAACAATATTGTCGAATGAGTCTTTTACCGGGGATTGGAGCGTACGCGTGTTTGAAACTGCCTGGCAAAGTAAAACTGTGTCAAAAGGTAAGGTTTCGAGTTAACGTTAGCTACTGGTGGATCCTCGCATTGTATGGTCGCAGCCCATAATCTTTCTTTGCTGCGTTTGTCCAGAACTGCGTTGGGCATCTTCAGAAGCGCACCTGGTTCCGCTAAATCTTATTGACTCAACACACGCAGGAGCGTTTTTGAAGACATCAAATGTAACTCTGAATGAAACGGTAGAACCAAAGAGTTTCCTGGACCACCCACGCACATGAAACTAGCAAGATTCACAGTGACTAAGGATACCTGTCGAGAAGGTCTTGCTTATATGATCTCAGTCCGCTTCACAGTTTTAATCGCCAGGAGGTCTCAACAGTGCGCCTTCGCAAACTGCCATTCAAAGGACGCGTTTAGAATCGCACTCCCGTCGACAGCGAATTATTCTCTGTAAAATTTTTTCAAAAGTTACTCCTAACAAATGTCTGTCACCTTCGCCAAGTGGTTGGCGCGTCTGACTGCCATGATGCGCGCCCGGTTTCGATTCCCGTCCGGGTCGGAGAAATTCTCCTCTCTGGGACTGGGTGTTGCGTTATCCCCACCGTCATTTCACTATCATCGACACCCAAGTCGCACTTATCATCGACACGAAAGTCGCCCAATGTGGCGCCAACCGAAAAGACTTGCAACTCGATGGCCGAACTTCCTCAGGGAGGGGTTCCAGCCCATCAATGCCACACGATCATTTCATTTCATTCCTAACAACCAACTATACACACTCCTGGAAATTGAAATAAGAACACCGTGAATTCATTGTCCCAGGAAGGGGAAACTTTATTGGCACATTCCTGGGGTCAGATACATCACATCATCACACTGACAGAACCACAGGCACATAGACACAGGCAACAGAGCATGCACAATGTCGGCACTAGTACAGTGTATATCCACCTTTCGCAGCAATGCAGGCTGCTATTCTCCCATGGAGACGATCGTGGAGATGCTGGATGTAGTCCTGTGGAACGGCTTGCCATGCCATTTCCACCTGGAGCCTCAGTTGGACCAGCGTTCGTGCTAGACGTGCAGACCGCGTGAGACGACGCTTCATCCAGTCCCAAACATGCTCAATGGGGGACAGATCCGGAGATCTTGCTGGCCAGGGTAGTTGACTTACACCTTCTAGAGCACGTTGGGTGGCACGGGATACATGCGGACGTGCATTGTCCTGTTGGAACAGCAAGTTCCCTTGCCGGTCTAGGAATGGTAGAACGATGGGTTCGATGACGGTTTGGATGTACCGTGCACTATTCAGTGTCCCCTCGACGATCACCAGTGGTGTACGGCCAGTGTAGGAGATCGCTCCCCACACCATGATGCCGGGTGTTGGCCCTGTATGCCTCAGTCGTATGCAGTCCTGATTGTGGTGCTCACCTGCACGGCGCCAAACACGCATACGACCATCATTGGCATCAAGGCAGAAGCGACTCTCATCGCTGAAGACGACACGTCTCCATTCGTCCCTCCATTCACGCCTGTCGCGACACCACTGGAGGCGGGCTGCACGATGTTGGGGCGTGAGCGGAAGACGGCCTAACGGTGTGCGGGACCGTAGCCCAGCTTCATGGAGACGGTTGCGAATGGTCCTCGCCGATACCCCAGGAGCAACAGTGTCCCTAATTTGCTGGGAAGTGGCGGTGCGGTCCCCTACGGCACTGCGTAGGATCCTACGGTCTTGGCGTGCATCCGTGCGTCGCTGCGGTCCGGTCCCAGATCGACGGGCACGTGCACCTTCCGCCGACCACTGGCGACAACATCGATGTACTGTGGAGACCTCACGCCCCACGTGTTGAGCAATTCGGCGGTACGTCCACCCGGCCTCCCGCATGCCCACTATACGCCCTCGCTCAAAGTCCGTCAACTGCACATACGGTTCACGTCCACGCTGTCACGGCATGCTACCAGTGTTAAAGACTGCGATGGAGCTCCGTATGCCACGGCAAACTGGCTGACACTGACGGCGGCGGTGCACAAATGCTGCGCAGCTAGCGCCATTCGACGGCCAACACCACGGTTCCTGGTGTGTCCGCTGTGCCGTGCGTGTGATCATTGCTTGTACAGCCCTCTCGCAGTGTCCGGAGCAAGTATGGTGGGTCTGACACACCGGTGTCAATGTGTTCTTTTTTCCATTTCCAGGAGTGTATTTGGCTAACGATCCGAGTTTAAAAGTCGTATCATCGAAGTAAAGCAAATGAAATACTTCACTTAAAAAATGAAAAACACAAATGCTGCACTGTATTTTCTGTTAAAGTTACTTATTTCTCGTGTGATCATATTTTCACTTAGAAGGCCATCATCAGACAAAGGTTATCGATAAAGGGAAAAGTTTCATAGAAAATTCATTGTGCGGTTTTCATTCTTAAACATAATTTTTTTCGGTCGAACTGTGTCAGATGAAGTTATTAATAATGACTGCTTCTATTTATCGAAACAAACCCATACAAGTAATGCAGCCGCACCCAGATTATTTAGCGACTTCAAATGACTATTACTTTGGCGTTTTAATATTTCACCGAAGTATAAACTAGAACGAATCAAACATAAAATGCAACTTTTTTTTATATAAGGTGAAGTATTAACGAATTTAATACGAGAAAGCGCTTTGCACACTACTCTATGACGTTGCAGTGATATACCGTACATGTTGCGTTGTTGCAGGCATGTTTATAGTAGGTGTAGATGGGCTATGGGAAGAAAACACGAGAAAAAAATACCCTCATATTTCCTACTAACGAATCGTACCTGAGATTGTTGAAACAGGAAATTGTGTTTTCGTAATTAGTTGAGCTGCATATGAATCAATTATTCCATTTCTTGCACTAGAACATATGAGTGACTGACGCGATATAAATTATGGGAACATGTCAATTTTTGTTGCTCGTATGCAAATAATAACCATAGTATTAGCATGACGATATTCTTTGGTCCTCCATGCTTCTGGGTTTCCTTAATTTTTTAGGACAGTAGACTATTGGTGCTACGAATATTGTGAAATCTATTTTGGATACTTGGTTGTAGCACACACAACAAACACTTCATCTCTCTTTCAAGGCAACCCAGTCGTGTGGAGTTTATGAAGTTCTAATATTATCTGTAACATTTCAGTTATTCCATGGATTATGAAAAATCTATTTTGCAAAAGTAATTTATACCTCATTTTAGAACAGTGGTCGTTTTCTGGAAGAACTCCACCCATTCTTTGTAATTTTACAATTTCATTAATTTTTTTGAACCACTTCAGATGAATGCCAGAATTAATCCTTGAACGCGGCAAAGGCAAATTTCCTGCTGAATCCTAGTTCAAGTGTCTTCATTCACAAGTTTACGACATTTTCAACATTCACAAATTTAATTTATTTCGTCTCAGAGACATGAAATATATTTTTTTGCGTATGCATTTAAAGTAATGCACCTACTGTGTTATGAGCATACAGTACAATACACACATCAAAAAAAGTTTTGCATCGCCCTGGTTTCCAGAACACCTAAAGATAGACGTTGACTGTGGATATTGTATCACAGACACAGTCACTTTGACTGTTCAGAGATGTCACTAAACCCGCCAAAAGATGTAAATAACCATGCATGAGCAGCGCCTATTAGACACAGGGGGTCCGACAGCTGATCAGTTACAGTCATTCCACCAGGAAGGAGGTACACGGCTCGTGTTGTCTGTAGTTCAAACGTACCTAGACGGTCAATACCGCTGTTCGATCGCGTCCGCATTGTTACTGTGTGCCAGGAAGGAGCTCTCAATAAGGGAAGTGTCCAGGTGTCTCGGGGTGAACCAAAGCGATGTTGTTTGGACATGGAGGAGATACAGAGAGACAGGAACTGTCGATGACATGCCTCGCTCAGACCGCCCAAGGGCTACTACTGCAGTGGATTACCGCTACTTACGGATTATGGCTAGGAGGAACCCTGACAGCAATGCCACCATGTTGAATAATGCTTTTCGTGCAGCCACAGGACGTCGTGTTACGACTCAAACTGGGCGCAATAGGCTGCACGGTAGCAGCTTCATTCCCGACGTCCATGGCGAGGTCCATCTTTAAAACCACGACACCATGCAGCGAGGTACAGATGGGCCCAACAACATGCCAAATTAACCGCTCAGGATTGGCATCATGTTCTCTTCGCCGATTAGTGTCGCATATGTCTTCAACCAGACAATCGTCAGAGACGTGTTTGATGGCAACCCAGTCAGGCTGAATGTCTTAGACACACTGTCCAGCGAGTGCAGCAAGGTGGATGTTCCCTGCTGTTTTGGGGTGGTATTATGTGGGGCTGACGTACGCCGCTGGTGGTCATGGAAGGCGCTGTAACGGCTGTACGATACGTGAATGCCATCCTCCGACCGACAGTGCAACCATATCGGCAGCATATTGGCGAGGCATTCGTCTTCATCAATGACAATTCGTGGCCCCTCGTGCACATCTTGTGAATGACTTCCTTCAGGATAACGACATCGCTCGACTAGAGTGGCCAGCATGTTCTCGAGACGTGAACCCTAACGAACATGCCTGGGATAGATTGAAAAGGGCTGTTTATGGACGACGTGACCCATCAACTACTCTGAGGGATCTACGCCGAATCGCCTTTGAGGAGTGGGACAATCTGGACCAACAGTGCCTTGACGAACTTGTGGATAGTTTGCCACGACGAATACAGGCATGCGTCAATGCAAGAGGACGTGGTACTGGGTATTAAAGGTACCAGTGTGTATAGCAATCTGGACCAACACCTCCGAAGGTCTCGCTGTATGGTGGTACAACATGCAATGTGTGGTTTTCATGAGCAATAAAAAGGGCGGAAATGATGTTTATGTTGATCTCTATTCCAATTTTCTGTACAGGTTCCGGAACTGTCGGAACCGAGGTGATTCAAAACTTTTTTTGATATGTATTAGAGTAGACACCACTTGAATTATAGCTCGTTGGGGAACCTACAAATGATAATATTTTTTTCCCTGAAATGTGAGTTGACTGTGAACCAGACTGTGTTGATCGAATTGATTACAAAACTAGAACACAAGAATCTACTGTATGATAGAAATTTTACTGACATCTCCATAGAGTGGAGTTATGATGCAAAAGTGTCAAATGTAAGCACGCAGCGTCTAATTGGCTTCGATGTAACGGAAGAGAGAGAGGTGCAGTGAAGTATTAAAGGAGGTTCTATTACAAGACAGGCTCCCAAGATTTGTTTCGCAAACGCAGGTGTGTTATAACTTGCCATAGTGTACAAAACAGCAACGTCCTCTTGAATTACAGCATGTTGTTGTCGAACGCAAGATGATTATGTTTTTTTTGCGACATGTGAGCCAATGGCGTGAAATATTGTATTATCTAATGTTATTTCACGTGTCTGAAAAGTCTGTAATACACACGTGCATGACAGTTTATTTGTAGACACTGATTTGATCGTGAGAGACGCTCTCAGGCCGTGTAATATGTCTATCAAACTGAAAGAAATTTCTTAACATAGATGTTTTTCCTTTGAATTTAAATTCTCGCTTTTTCTTCATACCGATGCCGATTTTGAAATAACGACGACATTCTGCAGTGATCGGTAGTTTTCGTAGCAAAATAGTGGAAGTTTTTTCCGGTTTTATGCATGGTGGATGTGTATAGGCTTCTGAATTTTGTTCATAGATAATTGGCGGCGGTGAACTTCGTTGGACGTAGCAAAATAATGAGATGCAATTTGTATCCTGCAGTCTAACGTAAAAACTATACCGATTTTGCTCATAAAACATTGCTGAACCTATACGACACACCTGCATCTAGCATTACCGAAGCGGCATCCACATGAGCTATTAGGTCATGTACATCCATGGGTGGGGTAATATAAACTTGTTCCTTTAAATGCCCGTACAAATAAAAATGTAGTGGATCAAGGCTCAGAGAAAGTGGACTCCAGAACATTGGACGTCCACCATTCTGTTTCCCTGGAAACACTTCATGTAAACAGTTACGCACATTCATACCAAAGTGTCACAATGCACAAGCATGCTGAAACCATAGCTGTCTTCGGACACCAAGTGGAATCCACATAGCCATTTGTGGAGTAATAAGTTTCTAAATTTATTTCAAGTTTAGTTTTCCTTTCGTTTGGTTTTGTTAAACGTTATATTAATATTTACATATTGTAATGACACAAATGCAATTGAGAATAGTGATTGGCGTATGACAGTTTTGGCGCGAGGATAATCTCGAATGATAGTTCTGATTGGCTGGTCATTTTGATCAACCAATGAGTTAAGCAGTTCCCGTACACTGCTAAGTAGCTATACTGGGAGAGAAGCAGAGTTAGGTCAGTCGCGAGTCAGCTATTGGACGTGCAGGTCATGTTTAACGCTTCCGTTCTTTATTATGTGTAAAATGAAGAAATAATTGGCTTCTCGTGTCCAGATTGAGTGGCCATAATAGCAGTTGCATTTACGTACAGTTTCGTGAAGTTTGGAAGTTTTTGGATTGTTTTGTTTGAAGGAGAACCGCATGTGAACTTTCGGCCTTCGTAAAAATTCCGCATGGCATGTTTCATATTCGTTTATGGAATATTTGGCGAGCATTTTCTTTATTAGAAATCTACTGGAAAAGGACTGAATGGGAAACTCATATATTGTAGCAGAGTAATGAGTGTAAATCGCGTAATTATTCGGGTAGCACTTAAGTACATTCCTGGCTGCCTTGTGTTTGTACTGGGTTGTATGAACTGTGAGCTGAGGATAGTGATATTATTCGTAAATTAAATACGGGCTGATCGCAAGTGTTTATTTTGAACCTAAAGAAATAAAAGAACTCGTTGCAGAATTTTGACATTTTTCTAAAGAGATGAAGCAATCGCCCTCCACCTGAAAATCGTTATAAGATATTACAGGATAGATTGCTACCAGAGTTTACGCAGACTTTGCAAACCTAAGTATTGACGGTGTTTTTCTTCAACGCTGCTTTTAACGCCATCTGAACAGTGTCTACGTATGCAGAGAAATGATCTGATTATCAGATGCCGTACTGAGGTAAGTGGAACTTTTGTAATGCACAGTACGACGAGAGACATCTAACAAAAGTATTACGCCAGCCGCATTACTACCCGCCACGCCGCACTATGTTTCATCACCTGTGAGATATTCAACAGAAAATTGTCATGCTCAGTCTCGCAACGTGCAAGCAACTCCACACAAATGGTCCTTTGTTGCTCTTTGTGACTATCTGTTAGACAGCGAGGCCCAGCAGGCATACCCTACTGGTGGACCAGTGTGTCAGCACAATCAACAGAGACGCCCACTTGTGTGGCGAGGTTTTTGATTGTGATCTGTTGATCACTGTGAACAACGCTGCAGAAGTCACATCTGTGTGTGGCCGGCCGACAAGCAGGAGATAGGACAGGTTTGTGCGATCTCGTTACAATGGTACAGACGCCTCGCCCAACTAATCACCATGCTTTTGTTCATTGCCAGATCTCCGTAGACAGTCTGCAAGCGCCTATGAATATCTGCGATGCTGTGGTTTTCCGCCAAAAGAAACGCAAAGACAGCTTTCTGCTTACACCTTCAGTACAGAAGCCATTTGGAAGGCTACGTATAGCGCCGCAACCTATTGGAACTTCCTGAATCTATAGGGGCTAAAGCAGGAATATTTCGCCATGTCCTACGCTAAATTCCGCATTTCTTCAGTCGAAATTCACGGAGAAAAAAATGTGTTGCATTAATTATTGAACGCCCGTCGTATTTTTGTTTGTCACTGAGTAGGAGAACTACCCTCTTAATAGACTCTTAACGTTAGCTGACATTTTTTGATTTGGCTGTGAATTGTTAGATGTATGTTATTACAAACACGCCTTAGAACCTCGGGCCGCACGAATATTTGATTTGGGTCGCATACAGCCTGTGTACCACAGTTTGACGACCTCTGCTATGTATAGTTCTCCAGTAGTCGTTTCTCTTTTGTAAAGCATCCACTTCTGACAGTCATCTTCGAACATTCTTGATTTGGTTTCGGATGACCAAGGCTATACAGGATCTCTCAAACCTTTTGGTCCAAATTGAGGCAGGTGAATGTGGGTCCACAACTGATTATATTGGGATAGAGATCCAGGGCCGGGAATGCATGTTTATTGTCTTATGGTCATAAACAGCATACACTGCATAACAACAACGTACCCATAATAATGGTTTAAAGCGACTATCACCAATCTCAGTGCATGTGTTGCAAAGGCTCCTGCAGCTTTGCTGCACTCTTGCAAAGATCCCTGATGTCTGTTGTAACAGGACAAAGGCTGCAAGTGAAAAACAACGTACACCCCTTACCACCAGACTTACTGCACCAACTTAGCTCAAAAAAATGTTCAAATGTGTGTGAAATCTTATGGGACTTAACTGCTAAGGTCATCAGTCCCTAAGCTTACACACTACTTAACCTAAATTATCCTAAGGACGATCACACACACCCATGCCCGAGGGAGGACTCGAACCTCCGCGGATGTATTAACCTGTGCCGCCCGCACACCACCATCCTTGGCATCAGTTGTCCATTGCATTGGACAGTTTGTGATGTGTCCATAGTAAGGCATATCACTACGCACAGTGCATGACGCGAAGTCAAAGGTGGAGCGTTACTCGTCATGAGAGTTGGCAGACATGCATTTAACCTATGGTGCGATAGGAGGTATTGTCCATAAAGTAGTACAAATGAATAGAGAACGCTTTCCCAACAGGCGTCATCCTAATTGGAAGAAGTTTATCGCCGGCCGATGTGGCCGAGCGGTCCTAGGCGCTTCAGTTTGGAACCGTGCTACCGCTACGGTCGGCATGGATGTGTGTGATGTCCGTATGTTAGTTAGGTTTGAGTACTTCTAAGTTCTAGGGGACTGATGACCTCAGATGTTGAGTCCCATAGTGCTCAGAGCCATCTGAACCATTTTTTTGAAGAAGTTTATCTCTGTGTGTAATAATTTTCGAGAGACAAGGTGATTCACGTCACAGAGAGCCAGTCAAGGTTCCCGCAAAAGACATGTCCGAACACTAGACTTTGAAGAGATTGTGTTGGCTCATGTGGCGACCACCCATCAATAAGTACCCATCAATTTGCCCGTGAAACGTACACTTCGATGGACACAGTGTGGAGAGTACTGAAGGAACAGGTATTACATCCTTATCGTAAAGGACGTGTGCAAAGCACTGAGACCAACGGATTTTGAGCTCCACATTGACTTCTGTCAGTGGATTAACCGAAACAGTGCTGTAGTGCCGAAATTTGTGCAGAGGCCTAATTCACTCATGATAGCTTTTTCAACAGCCACACAGCCTTGTCTGGAGTAGGACAATCCCCACACCACTCACATCTTTGGTCTCCAGGAACGATTCTCTGCAACGTATGGACAGGCATTGTCCGGTTACCTAATATTTACTGCCTCCTCATTTGACTGGTCCACATTACCTTGTGACTCTACGAGATGTGCGACTACAGTTTTTGGAGACTGTACCCCTTGTTGCCCGCGAAAGAATGTGCATTCAACACGATGGCGCACCTGCCCGGTTCTATGTTAATATCCGCGAGCACATGAATATTATGTACCCTCACCTTTGGATTGGAAGGGGAGATCCTGTTCCACGGCCAGTGCGATCGCCGGATCTCACACTTATGGAGTTTTTCCTGTGGGGTTACTTCAAGATGTCGGTGTATGAAACCTCTGTATAAAAGGATGAAGACCTGCTTGTCAGGTTGCAAGCTGCCTGTCTCCTGGTACAACAGACATCAGCGATCTTTGAGATAGTGCAGAAGAACTTCATGTGCCGCAATAATGAATACATCGAGACTTGCCGTCGTTTCCTTGAACAATTTATATGAGTTACATTGTCGTTGTGCAGTGTACGTTGTGTATGACCATAACACATTTCCGACCGTCGGTTCCTTGGCTCAATATAATCGGTTGTGGACCCGCGATCACCAGTATCAATTTGAACCGAAAGGTTTGAGACACCAGTATTGTTGGTTGTGTTTTACACATTTTCTCAGATCACAATACCGATTAGATTCACTCTGCAATTTTCTAAACGTCGCTGACATCCGGAAGTGCACTGAATGCCTACCAATATTTCTCTTATAGAAACTACTTACAAGAAATTTAGTATGATCTGACATGTGTTGTTGTTGTTGTGGTCTTCAGTCCTGAGACTGGTTTGATGTAGCTCTCCATGCTACTCTATCCTGTGCAAGCTTCTTCATCTCCCAGTACCTACTGCAACCTACATCCTTCTGAATCTGCTTAGTGTATTCATCTCTTGGTCTCTCTCTACGATTTTTATCCTCCACGCTGCCCTCCAATGCTAAATTTGTGATCCCTTGATGCCTCAAAACATGTCCTACCAACCGATCCCTTCTTCTAGTCAAGTTGTGCCACAAACTTCTCTTCTCCCCAATCCTATTCAATACCTCCTCATTAGTTACGTAATCTACCCACCTTATCTTCAGCATTCTTCTGTAGCACCACATTTCGAAAGCTTTGAAAGGTGGCTACACTGAGCCACTGCGCCAGAGATTGCGCCAAAGAGTATTATTCTGCCGCCTCCACAGTGCTTGGAGAGAACTCGTAGAAGTAAGTGCTTGTCCAGAGCTCGTAGGAGAGTGCTTGTCGAGAGCTCGTAGTAGTCAGTGCCTGTCGAGGACTCGGGGTAGTCTGTGCTGAGATGTCGTAGCAGAGAGTGTTTGTTGAGATGTGCTAGTAGGCAGTGCTTGCTGAGATGTGATATTGGAGAGTTCTGGTTGAGATGTGATAGTAGAGAGTCGGTGTGAGATATATTGTAAGGATTAGAGTGATTTTCATCAATATAAATGAGGTAACAAACTCCGTTTCTTTTTTTTTCATTATTTCAGTGTCCTAAATAATGCGTCATTACAGGTTCAGTCAACAAAGCATCTGACGTGTGTTCTTGTATTAGAGTGTAATTCCGCTTTCCGTGAGCAATTATAGTACTTCTAATTTTCTTTTATCACGTCAGTATAATTGGTATTTAAGAATTCTTGTCTTGTTGGAGAAGAACCGTGCCAGATGTGTACGTTGAGTCACACTCCCACACACAGAACAATTACACTTGTGCTTTGGTTTAGTAGGTTTTATAGTTGCTGGGGACTTAATTTATTAACTGTGTTAACGAAAATTTTCTTTCATTGTTTGTTGTTATTCTATGCAGTCAGATTGCGTACAAAAACTAGTCAGGGCCAACCGTTTACGAAACAGCGTAATCGGACATACAGCTACGAAAAATAAAAAATATTTTCAATCTTATTTAATTAAGCCCCCATGCACGTGGCGACCGCTGCTTCGGATTGTCCCTTGGAATCTTCTGATTGTAAAAATAGTAGACCGTAGTATTGTTGTAGTAATTTGTAGTTTAGTAATTGTAGTCTATTTTGCATGTGTAGATTTGGTAATTGTCATTCTTCTAATGGTTTTTTTTCAGAATTTGATTTTTTTGTCTTGTATACGCGTTTGACAATTTAGTGCAATTATTTCAATTGTTCGTTAATCGTGTTTGAAGGAAACATTTCGTGTGAATGGTGTTGTTGGAGATAAAGTGTCATTGTGTGCAATTTTCATATAGTGACGAGTTTTGTATATTTTGTAAATGATTACGCGATCAATGAAAAAGGCGAAAATGATGAATAGTGAGAATGATGAAATTGTTGACATGGCGAACTCGCCAACACAGGACAACAGTATGATGAATAATGGAGTTGAAAATAATTTAATAAGTCGGGAAGACAATCCGGAACCATTTCAAAATTTTTCTCAATCAGAAAATTCACAGAATACGAGATTAACGATAGAAGATTCTGAAATAGTATCGAACACAGATAGCTTTACAGCTATGCAGAAGGAAGTTAGTTTTGCGGGAAATGTTAGGGGCGAAAAGAATTTCGAACCGGCTGATATGGAGCAGTTGATGGGTGCTATATTAAATTTTGGAGCACGAATGGAAACACAGTTTAGATCTGAATTAAAAACACAGATGGGAGCAATCAAAACTGAGATGGGAACAATTAAAACAGAGATAGGAGCAATTAAAACAGAGATGGGAACTTTGGGATCTGAATTAAAAAATGATATGGGAACAATGGAAACACAGTTTAGATCTGAATTAAAAACACAGATGGGGGCAATGGAAACACGGTTAGGATCTGAATTAAAAACAGTGGCAACACGTTTAGAAACAGAGATGGAAACAATGGAAACACGGTTAGACTCACGAATAGGGACATGTTTCAAAAATATGAAAGATGAGTTAAAGAAAGAAATCAGAGAAGAAGTACAACCGATTTTGAATTCTCACAATAATAGATTAATTGCAGTAGAGATTAGACAAAGGGAACAGGATAGAGAACAGGAAGAAAGAGATCGCGTGATAGTACAAAAATTTTCAGAGTTAAATTTACAACGTGCACACGATAAGAAAGAAATATTTGAGAGAATCGAGGAATCCGTACCAAATGACAGAATAAATAATCTAACACAACAATATGAACAGTTAACTACCAAATGTGTCAATACTGAAACCCGAGTTGCGACACTTACGGAAGACGTAAATAAACAGAAAGAAAAAATAGGTGATTTAGCGGAAAGAGTTGAGGAGATATCCGATAAATTGACAAATCTTAGTTTACATGGGGACAGAGATTCGGATGATACAGCTCCATTACCATTCGCAGAAACCGAAGAGTACCAGAACATAAATAAACATGTTGAAAATCAGGGAGAATTTAATGAACGCGTTAAAAGGGAAGTTGAGGCATTACGAAAGCAAGTCAAACAGATCGAAGGCGAAATTGTAGGAAAAGACAGCAAAAGAAATTTGGAATCACAGATACCAGAGGGGTTTGAAGAAAATAATTTGTTTCATTTACGGGATGCGACAAGAGAGCGCCAGGCGCGCGAACTTGACAATAATCGTCATTGGGACTGGGACAGACGCGGTAGGTCTTTGTCGCCACGAGGCGAAAACTTTGACTATAAATACTTTTTGACTGTTCGGAAATTTAAGATCTTTCGCAACTCTAAGAATGACATACATCCATGTGCATGGTTAGATCAATTTATGTATGCGCTTCCACCAAATTGGCCACTAAGTCACAAACTGGAATTTATGTGTGGATACTTAGAAAACGAGCCGGCGACGCGAATGCGCGCACTCATTAGAGATTGTAATAATCTGAATGATTTTTATCATGCATTTCTATCGGCATATTGGTCCGAAAACACGCAAGACAGAGTCAAGCATAGTCTGATTATGCAGCGTAATTTTAAACAGTCTGAGTTCCGCACGCCAGCAGAATATTTTGAAGACATGATTCGAAAGAATCAGTTCCTTTCCAACCCTTATAGCCCGACTGAATTAATTCGCATTTGTTTAACTAAGCTGCCACAATCCATAAGACAAATTGCTTTAGCCGGAAGATGTAAAGACGACATCGAGACTTTTAAGACTTTGTTGCAAGAACTTGAGTATGACAACGACGACGGGACTTTTTGTAACTTTTTCAGTAACAGTACTTACAATAGATTTTCAGAGAAAAGAGATAGTGATCGGAACGGGCGTTATATGGGTAATTTTGAGAATGACAGACGTAACAGACAGGACAATAGATACCAGCCTTATGACAATAACAGACGTTCTAACAGAAATTACACAGACAATTATAATAACGGTAATTGGTACCGGAATGATCAATCATACGGAAACAGTAATCGGTATCATCAAGGCAGAAATTATTCAAACAGTAATAGAAATTCTTACTACAGAAATAATCAGGGTAGTAGATACAACAATAATTTCAGAAGTGACAGTCGAAATTATACAAGAAGTAGTTATGCAGACAGACAGGAAAATAGAAATTTTAATAACAGACACAACCCAGAATTTGCATCTAACAGACAGGAGGGACCTAATTGGCATCCTCCACGTGACAGAACTTCAGAGAGACAAGTGCAAATAGTAGAAATTGATCCGCGAAATGACGCGAATAATCAAAGACGTGACGCAAACAATCGACAATGATTTGCAGCTTCGGCTTCTGGCAGCAATATAGACGGTTCAGAAAGTAATGACACTACGACTTTACACTACGTACGCCTGGAAGACATGAGAGACATTTTGTTAGACGAAAAGGAAAATAATTTAGACGCGTTTTTACATCCTGTTATTGAAGTATGTGTGGGTAAGAATAAGTTCACTGCAGTTTTAGATTCTGGGAGCCCACTGAATGTCATTAGTGAATCAGTTTTTCGTATATGTGAAAGAACTATTGCCTGTCCTGTGTTACCTATTTCAAAAACTACAATTCGACGAGCGATTTCTGGAAAAAGTGTGAAAGTCAAACAACAGACCAATTTAAATTTCATTTGTCAAAGATACGAATTTTCTGCTAATTTTATTATTGTTCCATTACTCAGTACACAAATTATATTAGGTATGGAATTTCTTAACGCACATAAGGCAATTTTGAACTTTAAAGAAGGAACTGTGAATTTGACTGTTGTCGGAATGCCGAAAAGTTTGAAATTTTTCGAGTGTTTAACAAGATCTGAGTCAGATACAAAATGTTTAAGGTTTCTTACTTCTGATGTTTTCGTTGAGCATTATGACGACAGTGTGTTTATTCATGACAATGACAATAGATACAGAGACGCGATGGATGATATAATTAATAGCGAAGAATTAATTAATGAAAAGGTTAAGAAAGCTGAAGTGCCAGATGACGTTGCAAGAGAAGAGCTGTACCACATTCTGACTTCACATGCTACAGTATTTAGTCATCACACAGGAACTATACAAGGCCTACAATATCTATTTAAAGTAAAAGAACACACACCATTTCGGGGGAAAACGTACGCTATTCCTTTGGCTTACAGAGACAAGGTTAAGAATGAACTTCAATACATGTTAGATCAGGGCATTATTGAGCCTGCAGTCAGTCCTTATACTAGCCCATTACACGTTGTTCTTAAAAAGGATGGGTCAATTCGTTTGGTTCTGGATTCCAGGCAGATAAATAATATCATCATTCCTGAAACCGACCGCCCACAAAATTTAGATGAACTTCTTCAACATTTCCATGGAATTAAAGTTTTATCCACGATTGATATGCGCGCAAGTTTCTGGCAAATAGAACTCCACCCTGATTGTAGAAAATATACTGCCTTTTTAGCCTTTGGTAACTGTTACCAGTTTCGGAAATTACCGTTTGGACTTACTGCATCTTCAGCAGCATTCATTCGTAGCTTAAATGAAATTTTACCTGTTTATCTTCGTGACAATATTACTTCATATGTTGACGACATTCTTATTGCTAAACATTCTTGGAGTGAGCACAACAAAATTTTGGATTCATTATTACGTATCTTTGCAAGAGTTGGCATTACAGTGAACTTAGAAAAATCTGAATTTGGTCGTTCTCAGGTGAAATTTCTAGGTCACATTATTTCTACAGAAGGTATTCTTCCTGATCCAGAAAAATTAGACGCTATTCGTAATTATGCTGTTCCTACTACAAAACGTGATGTTCGTAGTTTCCTTGGTGCCTGTAATTTTCTTAGACGCTTTGTTAAATTGGACGATTTGGCCACACCTCGTTTATGTGAACTATCTGGAAAGAAATCTAATTGGTGTTGGGATGAGGAAGCTCAATCAGAATTTGAACAACTTCGTGATGATTTAGTTGCAGCTCCACTTCTTTCACATCCGGATTTATCTAAAGATTTTTGTTTGGCGACGGACTCATCATACAAAGGCCTAGGTGCACATTTATTTAAAGAGATAGAAGAAAACGGCGTTGTAGTACAGAAAACTATTGCATTTGGAAGTCGTGTTCTTTCTAAATCAGAAAAGAATTATTCGATTACGGAACTTGAAGCTTTGGCTGTTGTTTGGGCTTTCACAAAATTTCGCACATTTTTGTTTGGCAGACATACTAAGGTTTATACAGATCATCGAGCTCTGGAATTTCTTATGTCGACAAAATTAACTCATGGCAGATTGTCACGATGGGCGTTGTACCTACAGGAATTTGATTTTAGTATTGTTTACATACAGGGTTCTTCAAATATTGTTGCTGATGCTTTATCACGTGCACCTGTGGGTTTGAAACAAAGTGCTGAAGAGGACTGCAAGGAAAACAATTATTGTTTGATGTATATTCAAGGTGTTGCGTTTGAGAACTTTATTTCGTCTTCGCTCCAGGACATCGCTAAGGAGCAAAATAAGGATCCAATCTGGAAGGACATTAAGGAGAAGTGGAGGAGAAAGGAAAGCGTAGCGATTAGACAGCATTATTTAGTTCGCAATGACATTCTTTTTAAACGAAAATCGGTCGACAACTCTGTTTGGTTAGTTTGTATTCCTGATGAGTGGGTTAATAAGCTGATTTGGTATACGCATTTCAGTTATGCGCACTTTGGTCCCAGAAAATGCTTTCATAAATTACGAGAAAATTGCTACTTCAGTAATATGGAAAAACGTATTCGATCTGTTCTGGCCAAATGCAAATTATGTCAAAAGGCTAAGCCGCCAACAGTTCCTCACAGAGCACCGTTGTTTCCTATCATTCCAGCGAAATTAAAGGAGATGGCTGCAGTCGATTTGTTCGGTCCAGTGGTTCGTTCTACTAATGGTTTTGCGTACATTTTCGTAGCAGTGGAGTTGACGTCAAAATATGTGTGTTTTACACCGTTACGCAAAGCAACAGCTCGTTCAGTATCTAACGCTTTCATCAAACATTTTCTTAAAGAAGTTGGTCATGTTGATAACGTTATATCAGATAATGGATCACAGTTTCGTTCTAAAATTTGGCTTCGTACTCTACAGCGTCGTAAAATTAAACCAATCTTCATTTCACTTTTTCACCCTCAATCTAACGCTTCAGAGAGATGGATGAAGGAAATCAATAAATTGTGTCGTCTTTATTGTCATCAGAATCACAGAACGTGGGATCAGTATCTTCATATTTTTCAAAACATTCTGAATGAACTCCCTAATGACTCAACTTCTTTACCGCCTATACTGACATTAAAAAACAAAGCACCGACAAATCGCATATCTGAAATCGTTCCTTTTCCGCCTTCACGGAAACTGCGGCATTCTGAAGTTGTCAACCTGGCTCTGCAAAATATTGCATCTGCGGCTGCTAGAAGAGAGAAATCAGCTAAGCGTCCTGGTCGTTTAAAAATTTTGTCAGTTGGTCAAAAGGTGTTAATTAAGTCTCATTGTTTATCTCACAAAGGAAAAGGCTTGTGTCGCAAATTTTTTCTGCTTTATAACGGTCCATATAGAGTTCGCAAAATTATTCATGATAACACTGTCGAAGTAGAAACTCTTAAATCTCGACGCTCTAAGGGAATACATCATATATCAAACGTTAAAATTTTTGTGGAATGACATACTTTAGAGAAACTAACAGCTACATGTAAACATGCAGAGAATACAAGGATACCGCGCTGTGTTTTGGCGGCGGCACATACTCAAAGCAACAGTCAAGTCTGCGCGCCGCACAAGGCAGTCGTTGACCGCGAACAATTGCTTCCTACGTCACGCGCCTACAGCTGATCGAGCGCTCAGTGCGAATGCACTGACAGCCGTAAACAAATACACAGTTTAATTTCTCCGATTAAATTCAGTATAAAGCTATAGTGACTTGATGAATTATGTTATTAACATTCAGTATTTTTCAGGATACGGTTCTATAAAATATTTAAGAACTTCAGGTAAATTCTGTGTGTCTCCGACGTTAAGAGGACTTGCTATCGAGAAATTTTCAGGAAGAATGTAATTTCGAAGAAGAAACTAATAAACTAAAAAGAGTAACTATTAATTGAGTTCATTTTTCAGGTAACATATTTCCACTTAGGTACTTACTTTAGACGTGATTTGCTGCTCGCGATTACGTGATTCATACTTTGTGCTAAATTTCATATTCTATGAAATTACTTGTGAAGCGACGTGCTTGCGTACGTTAGCTGATTTTGACAATGATTATTAATGAACTGGGTTGTAACTTGTGTATATTATGCATCGCTTGGCTGCACTGCTTTTTCACTAATGTCATATTTTTTTAATTATGTGCCTGCTGTGCTTATTTATTTAAATTATAATTGTCACCTGATTAGTTGTGCTGATATGTATGTAAGTTATACTTTGTGATTTATCTGCTTGCGCCTTCATGTTTACTTATTAAGATGACATATGAACATTTATTTGCTTATGCTGATATGATGCTAATGACCTGTTTATTATGTTAGATAACATATGTTTGCTGCTATGCGTATGGATTGCATATTTATACATATCTGTTGTTGTCATAACTACTCTTTAATTTGGTGTATAGAAATGCTGATATACTGTGTACAAACAGAGAGTTTAGGTCACACTATTGGATTAATTATAGATTGTTTGCTTGGCAGAGCCTCGTTGTAAGAATTGTGCTGCATCCACTTGTTGACATTCTGTTCTCTACTGGTTTATTTACTCGTTATTGCTTGTTTTGCTTACGCTCAGTGCCTTATATTTTTAAGATAAGAAAATGAACTGCTATAATTCGACTAACGACATTGGTACAAAGAACTTCGTTGAAGTCACATGAGCTGGAGGTTTTATGGAAGCTGTATAAATTTATGCTAATAGGAAGGAAGCTAACGACATGACATACCACAACTAGGTTTAGACCATTGACAGTTATTACACTGCATTTTTCGTGAGCAATTGAAATAGGAAGTGACACTTGACTCGCTATTGCATGTTTTGCTTACGCTCAGTGCCTTATATTTTTAAGATAGGAAAATGAACTGCTATAATTCGACATAAACGACATTAGTACAAGAAACTTCATAGAAGTCACATGAGCTGGAGGTTTTATGGAAGCTGTATAACTTTATGCTAATAGGAAGGAAGCTATCGACATGACATACCATTACTAGGTTTAGACCATTCACAAATATTACACTGCATTCTTCGTGAGCAATTGAAATAGGAAGTGACACTTAACACAAGAAATACTCCACATGTTTGCTTCTGCCATAATTCTTGAAGTGATGTACACACTGTGAAATATTATGATCATTCACACTCCGTAATCGTACTTAATTACTGAGAGTTATTCGCACTAAGCCTGTTTGAGGTCATGTATGCATTTCTTTTGTTTATAATTCATAATGAGTAGAAGATTTGGGTCAGGCGGATTACACAGAGGTTGTGTGTTGACAATGTGTCTTCAGATTGTATGGGATGATGAACTGAAGTTTGCACTAGGATTTTATCTGTACTTGTTCGAGGAGACTTACTAGAGGAAAGAGTTGTTATGGAAGTGAAATGATATTGGTAATAAGGTTTATATGTATCGACGTATTGAAGAGGTATTATTGAGGTATTGAGATTATATGAAGTTGATGATTATTGGAGTTTTTGTGGACAAGAGGTAAGGTAAATGATATTGATGATAAGATTTATATGTATCGACGTAAGAGGTATTATTGAAGTATTGAGATTATGTGATGCTGATGATTATTGGAGTTTTGGTGGATAAGAAGTAAAGTAAGTGAGGTGCATATTTTTTTTTTTTGTTGGTCTATATGGAACAAGGAGGATGATGATAGCAGACTAGAACACTAAAGTGGAAGGAAGATTGTCTACACACACTTTGTTAAATCACTAAGCAGTATATAGTTTTTTTTGGAGAGAGGAAGTAATTGCATATCTTGGCTCACTGACAGTTGTTCAGCAAGCATATATTTTGATCTGGGTTGGCAAACATTGGTCTTGACATGAGGACTATGACGTGGACTTAACTATTATTGACTGTTATACATTGCTCCCACTACTACTTGATACACATGATGAACATGAAATTTTGACAGAACTGCATTTACACAGTTAACGCTATTCAATTACACAGTAGTACTTAATGTGGATGAAAGATGAGTGAGTGTGTTTTGTGTGTTTTCCTTTCCTAATCCTACCCACCTATCTCCTCAATATTATTTTATTGTTTGTTGTGGCTTGCACTGACACCCATAAATATTATAGGTTTACTGATATTTGAGTATTTGTAATAGTTAATATGACAATTATCTGATATCATTTGTGTGTTTATTAGAATTTATATGTCTAGTGTGTAAAAGCATTTGTATGTGTATTCAAACTATTGTTCATGCCTGAACTGTCTGATTAGTGATGGTGAATATTATGAACTGTTACCTGCACCTCTTCAACATAATGGGTGCCACTTAGAAACGTTTAATTTCTGCTGATGAACTGTGTGATCAGTGATAGTGAATATTATGGACTGCTCTCTGGACCTATTCAACATTGCTGAGTGCCACTAATGGAACTGATTCTACTGAAATAATGTCACTTGTTGCTGTCTGCACCTGCTCAACATTGCTGAGTGCCACTAATGGAACTGCTTCTACTGAAATGAAGTCACATGTTGGTGTCTGCACCTGCTCAACATTGCTGGGTGCCACTAATGGAACTGCTTCTACTGAAATGAAGTCACTTGTTGGTGTCTGCACCTGCTCAACATTACTGGGTGCACAGATGAAGCTACTTCTATGGAAATGATGTCACTTGCCGGTGTCTGCACCTACTCAACATTGCTGGGTGCCACTGTTAGAACTGTTTCTACTGAAATTATGTTACTTCTTGCTGTCTGCACCTACTCAACATTGCTGGGTGCCGCTGATGGATTGCTTCTACTGAACTAATGTGACTTGTTGCTGTGTGTACCTCTTCAACATTGCTGGGTGCCACAGATGGAACTGCTTCTACTGAAATAATGTCACTTGTTGCTGTCTGCACCTGCTCAACATTGCTGGGTGCCACTAATGGAACTGCTTCTGCTGAGGAATGTGACTTGTTGCTGGGTGTACCTGCTCAACTTTACTGGGTGCCACTGATGGACTGCTTCTACTGAAAAGATGTCACCTGTTGGTGTCTTTTTTTGTATAAACAAATCATTGAAAGCTTTTTATGTGAACATTTGTATAAACTGATTTTTTGTGTATTGTGTGAACTCTTATGTACAGTCACATGTATGAAAAGAAGTTGTATTGCTTACTGTATTTCATATATTAGGTTATTGAAAGGTCAGTGCAAAGCCAAAATTTTAACTAATTATGTGATATTTAGGTATTAATATTATCTTTTATTTTTGTCTGTATTTTTGTGGACGAATTTGGTGGTATTTTCACCACCAATGGTGGCAAAAATACCATCAAATTCTGGCCTGTGGAGGAGGGGCATATGAAAGGTGGCTACACTGAGCCACTGCTCCAGAGATTGCGCCAAAGAGTATTATTCTGCCGCCTCCACAGTGCTTGGAGAGAACTCGTAGAAGTCAGTGCTTGTCCAGAGCTCGTAGTAGAGTGCTTGTCGAGAGCTCGTAGTAGTCAGTGCCTGTCGAGGACTCGGGGTAGTCTGTGCTGAGATGTTGTAGCAGAGAGTGTTTGTTGAGATGTGCTAGTAGGCAGTGCTTGCTGAGATGTGATATTGGAGAGTTCTGGTTGAGATGTGATAGTAGAGAGTCGGTGTGAGATATATTGTAAGGATTAGAGTGATTTTCATCAATATAAATGAGGTAACAAACTCCGTTTCTTTTTTCTCATTATTTCAGTGTCCTAAATAATGCGTCATTACAGGTTCAGTCAACAAAGCATCTGGCGTGTGTTCTTGTATTAGAGTGTAATTCTGCTTTCCATGAGCAATTATAGTATTTCTAATTTTCTTTTATCACGTCAGTATAATTGGTATTTAAAAATTCTTGTCTTGTTGGAGAAGAACCGTGCCAGATGTGTACGTTGAGTCACACTCCCACACACAGAACAATTACACTTGTGCTTTGGTTTGGTAGGTTTTATAGTTGCTGGGGACTTAATTAATTAACTGTGTTAACGAAAATTTTCTTTCATTGTTTGTTGTTATTCTATGCAGTCAGATTGCGTACAAAAACTAGTCAGGGCCAACCGTTTACGAAACAGCGTAATCGGACATACAGCTACTAAAAACTAAAAATATTTTCAATCTTATTTAATTAAGCCCCCATGCAGCTTCTATTCTCTTCTTGTCCAAACTAGTTATCGTCCATGTTTCACTTCCATACATGGCTACACTCCATACAAATACTTTCAGAAAAGACTTCCTGACACTTAAATCTATGCTCGATGTTAACAAATTTCTTTTCTTCAGAAACGATTTCCTTGCCATTGCCAGTCTACATTTTATATCCTCTCTACTTCGACCATCATCAGTTATTTTACTCCCTAAATAGCAAAACTCCTTTACTACTTTAAGTGTCTCATTTCCTAAACTAATTCCCTCAGCATCACCAGATTTAATTTGACTGCATTCCATTATCCTCGTTTTGCTTTTGTTGATGTTCATCTTATATCCTCCTTTCAAGACACTGTCCATTCCGTTCAACTGCTCTTCCAAGTCCTTTGCTGTCTCTGACAGAATTACAATGTCATCGGCGAACCTCAAAGTTTTTACTTCTTCTCCATGAATTTTAATACGTACTCCGAATTTTTCTTTTGTTTCCTTTACTGCTCGCTCAATATACAGATTGAATAACATCGGGGAGAGGCTACAACCCTGGCTCACTCCTTTCCCAACCACTGCTTCCCTTTCATGCCCCTCGACTCTTATAACTGCCATCTGGTTTCTGTACAAATTATAAATAGCCTTTCGCTTCCTGTATTTTACCCCTGTCACCTTCAGAATTTGAAAGAGAGTATTCCAATCAACATTGTCAAAAGCTTTCTCTAAGTCTACAAATGCTAGAAACGTAGGTTTGCCTTTTCTTAATTTTTCTTGTAAGATAAGTCGTAAGGTTAGTATTGCCTCACGTGTTCCAACATTTCTACGGAATCCAAACTGATCTTCCCCGAAGTCCGCTTCTACCAGTTTTTCCATTCGTCTGTAAAGAATTTGCGTTAGTATTTTGCAGCTGTGACTTATTAAACTGATAGTTCGGTAATTCTCACATCTGTCAACTCCTGCTTTCTTTGGGATTGGAATTATTATATTCTTCTTGAAGTCTGAGGGTATTTCGCCTGTCTCATACATCTTGCTCACCAGATGGTAGAGTTTTGTCATGACTGGCTCTCCCAAGGCCATCAGTAGTTCTAATAGAATGTTGTCTACTCCCGGGGCCTTGTTTCGACTCAGGTCTTTCAGTGCTCTGTCAAACTCTTCACGCAGTATCTTATCTCCCATTTCGTCTTCATCTACATCCTCTTCCATTTCCATAATATTGTCCTCAAGTACATCGCCCTTGTATAAACCCTCTGTATACTCCTTCCACATTTCTGCCTTCCCTTCTTTGCTTAGAACTGGGTTGCCATCTGAGCTCTTGATATTCATACAAGTGGTTCTCTTCTCTCCAAAGGTCTTTTTAATTTTCCTGTAGGCAGTATCTATCTTACCCCTAGTGAGACAAGCCTCTACATCCTTACATTTGTCCTCTAGCCATCCCTGCTTAGCCATTTTGCACTTCCTGTCGATCTCATTTTTGAGACGTTTGTATTCATTTTTGACTGTTTCATTTACTGCATTTCTATATTTTCTCCTTTCATCAATTAAATTCAATATTTCTTCTGTTACCCAATGATTTCTACTAGCCCTCGTCTTTTTACTTACTTGATCGTCTGCTGCCTTCACTACTTCATCCCTCAGAGCTACCCATTCTTCTTCTACTGTATTTTTTCCCCCCATTCCTGTCAATTGTTCCCTTATGCTCTCCCTGAAACTCTCCACAACCTCTGGTTCTTTCAGTTTATCCAGGTCCCATCTCCTTAAATTCCCACCTTTTTGCAGTTTCTTCAGTTTCAATCTGCAGTTCATAACCAATAGATTGTGGTCAGAATCCACATCTGCCCCTGGAAATGTCTTACAATTTAAAACCTGGTTCCTAAATCTCTGTCTTACCATTATATAATCTATCTGATACCTTTTAGTATCTCGAGGATTCTTCCAGGTATACAACGTTCTTTTATGATTCTTGAACCAAGTGTTAGCTATGATTAAGTTATGCTCTGTGCAAAATTCTACAAGGCGGCTTCCTCTTTCATTTCTTCCTCCCAATCCATATTCACCTACAATGTTTCCTTCTCTCCCTTTTCCTACTGACGAATTCCAGTCACCCATGACTATTAAATTTTCGTCTCCCTTCACTACCTGAATAATTTCTTTTATCTCGTCATACATTTCATCAATTTCTTCATCATCTGCAGAGCTAGTTGGCATATAAACTTGTACTACTGTAGTAGGCATGGGCTTTGTGTCTATTTTGGCCACAATAATGCGTTCACTATGCTGTTTGTAGTAGCTAATCCGCACTCCTATTTTTTTATTCATTATTAAACCTACTCCTGCATTACCCCTATTTGATTTTGTATTTATAACCCTGTAATCACCTGACCAAAAGTCTTGTTCCTCCTGCCACCGAACTTCACAAATTCCCACTGTATCTAACTTTAACCTATCCATTTCCCTTTTTAAATTTTCTAACCTACCTGCCCGATTAAGGGATCTGACATTCTACGCTCCGATCCGTAGAACGCCAGTTTTCTTTCTCCTGATAACGACATCCTCTTGAGTAGTCCCCGCCCGGAGGTCCGAATGGGGGACTATTTTACCTCCGGAATATTTTACCCAAGAGGACGCCATCATCATTTAATCATACAGTAAAGCTGCATGTCCTCGGGAAAAGTTACGGCTGTAGTTTCCCCTTGCTTTCAGCCGTTCGCAGTACCAGCACAGCAAGGCCATTTTGGTTAATGTTACAAGGCCAGATCAGTCAATCATCCAGACTGTTGCCCCTGCAACTACTGAAAAGGCTGCGGCCCTTTTCAGGAACCACACGTTTGTCATGCCTCTCAACAGATACCCCTCCGTTGTGGTTGCACCAACGGTACGGCCATCTGTATCGCTGAGGCACGCAAGCCTCCCCACCAACGGCAAGGTCCATGGTTCATTGGGGGGAGGGGGGGGGTCTGACATGTACTTTGTAATTTACAACTCGGCAAAGCTAAGTGCTGCCTGAGCCAAAGCGGCTCAAACAATTGACAGCTTTATTAATTTATCGTCTCGAGCAACTTTGTGGTATGATTTTTGGCCAATGGGAGCAAAAATACCTACGAATCTATCAATAATCGATTTTAGGCAGTGGATATTGGCACTCCTGTGGTAATAGCACCACATGAATATTGACACTGGCTGCGTTCTCGGCCACCAAGGCGGGTTCATTATGTTTAATACTTCAGAAATAATCATGGAGAAATTAAAATATTTTGTTCATTCATAAACATTCGGTATTACATACCCTATTATGATGTAGTGATTTTGAAAAAAAGTCGTTCATAACCCGATAATTATAACATTATGTAAATGTGTTACTTTCTTTTGTTTCTCTTTATTTCTCTTAGTTTTAACAGAGAACCTGTAAACGGCAACGGCACGAATTCAGATACTTCTTCCGACATCTATCAATCGGAAACAGGATGGCAGGACATTTAAAACGCTTTACATACTGCTGGTCATCAACATAAATCGTCGACAACATAAACGATATCTAGAGGGAAATAACTTCATTCGCTCATCGTGCTGCTGTTCAGGACCGCACACAAAATCAAAAATTATATTATATACACTCTGATGCCGACATTAAAAACACGATAACTGCAGATCGTTTCAAGTTATCCCGCTGTTTCAAGTAACCCTATTTTACGATACTGATTTCTTACGTCGTATCCAAAAGAAGAAGAAAACTTTCATGCGTTTTGATCCTATTACAAAATCTTAAGCCAACGGGGATTGATCTGCACCCTCACACACATAACATCATTGACTATGTTTGTACACAGATGCAACTTTGACAGCAAACATGCAAAGTTCATCCTGTGTCCTTTTTTACAGAATGAGACAAAGTTTAAACGCTTCTCAATAGGTATAAAGGTATAATATGCAGAAATGTACTAGGTCATGCATACAATCGCCTAACATTTCGACGTTGCCTCCGTTCTCATATCATTTCTGATAACAATTTTGAGACACAAAACCACTAAAGATAATTCGAATAAAGCTAAAGTGGCGCTGAATATACCATTTAGAAACGGAGGAAATTTACTTTTGTACAAAAATGTTAGCTTTGTTACCTTTTGATCTTATCTTATTACCAACTAATTTTCGATTTGGCCTAGTATCTCATGCATGCCCTTGTGTACGACCTTTCACGTCCAAACATGTACAGAAGGTAGGTTTCAACTGGTCAACGAGTCAGTATCAGGTACAGGACACCGAGTTATGAGCCATTAGTTGTATAACGATTCTGGTGTTTGGTCGGCCGGTCTAAATGTGTGAAAGGGAGAACGGTTTTCAATTGTTAAAAAAATGATACCTAATCTATGAAGATGCATAACATACTTAGTCCTTCTCATTTCAGACAACCCTATTTTACAGTGATTCACAAAATTTAAAGAAAATAAAACGTGTTACAAACTCGAGACTAGAACTGTTCTATAAGCAGTTTTAGCTAGATTAAACTTCATTAAGACAAGAAAACGAGTTATACCGAATAAAACAGTTGAAGTTAGAAAATGAGAAAGAGGTTCATCAAAGCAAAAAGCGTTTTAAGCTAATAAATAAAACTAAAAAACGGGCTACTATAATTGATGAACCAAAATACATATGTGTATGTGTAAACAACGGTGAGCAGTTGCATCTTTACGTATGTAAAACAGGAAGAATAATAATGAAATAATCATAGCATGTATACGTAAATATACATACACATACATATATTAGTCCGTACATACGAAAAACTTCTGCATGTATGATTTTCTTTCCAAAAGAATCATTTTATCCATTCCACGATTGTGCTAAAATTTATTTATTTCACGCACTTTCCGTGACATACATGCCGGTAACCCTCTCAAAAATACATCAAGTGCACTTTGCTTGGCCTCCTGCAACAGAACACTATTCGCTTCATCGATCTTACCCAACTCGTAAGTGCACTCATTAATTTCCCTTATCCTCTCCGCAAATTTCTTCACAGTCTCCCCCTGTCTCTTTGTCATTGTACTTAACCTCTCCCTAAAGCACCGAGCGCTATTCTGTTTCTTGTACCTTTGTAAAAGCCCCTCCTTTAACTGCTTAAACTGTCCTGCCTTCCTTAAGGCCTCAGAACATCTTACATATGTTTTCACTTCACCTGTTAGTCTAATCTTGGCTACATGTAACAACTGCTGATCAGACCAACCACTCATCGCAGCTGAAATTTCCAAGTCCTCCACAAACGAACGCACATTCTCAGATGCCTTGCCAGAATATGGAATAATTAAACTTGCGGCGGCTGGATCAATTCCCTGCACCCTAGGCAACAATGACTGATCAGATGCGGTTTCCCGCTTACTTCTAGATGTTAATTCATTTCTCAACTAAGTATAGTCCGCTGTCAATTGTGCTATCTTTTCCACCAAAGTCCGCACCGCTTCTGGTTCCGACACACATTGCGTCCTTGACTCTGCCATTGTGTTGCTTTCGTTCTCAGTTAGTCGTTTTGTTTCAGGACTAAGTGCAAGAATAATCTGATTTCCTACAACTCCGTATCATCATACTCAGTAACATCATAAACCAATACAAAGTAATCAAATGCCACGAAAAACATCATCTTACTGTCCCAAATACACCAACACTTATTCTGACAAAATAAATAATATGCGTACACAAAACATCTAAAATGTGGATTCTGGTAAGCCATAATCAAAACACCAACAAGAAAGAAAATTCCAACACTCAAAAGAACAATTTTGACAGCACTCACCACATCTTGTGACTGTGCTGTAGGCGGTGGGCTCGAGCATCATACTGGACAGACGACGTCCGCTATTCTGACACAAAATGTAGCGGTATCCGACGCCAAATGCGGCGTATTGACACCAAATGTAGTGGGTGCCAGGAGGTGCCGTATTAAAACTCGTCCGAGCTTTTCAAATGATTTATTTTTTCCACTATAGGGCTTTGTTCACCTCGATCTGCACCACAGGCCCCGCATTGCTGAGGCCACTGCCCCAGCGACCTGTGCAACCCAACGCTATGTCGTGCTGGCCTTGTTCGCCAGCTGTAGAGTTCCAATTACGTCAGGATGGCTGCGTCAGCAGCCGACTCAGCAGTCAGCGTCCCCGTTGACTCTGCGCTGCTCCGCTGGGAGCCGTAGGCCGGCCGCACTGCTGCTTCTTCCTCGGCTGGCGTAGCTGGGAACATGGCGGCAACGACCGATCCTGTTCCGGCGTCCGAACCTGTGGCCCTCACCTTGTAAGTCTCCAGCGTGCGTCGGGAGACGAGACGACTGCCCACGGTAGCGACCTAAAGAGTGGCCTGCCCTGGCTGGCTCCGGACGCCGCATCGGCCTCAGAGGGTCGAACCAATGACCCACCGTGGACTGGGACGCTGTCGCCCCATCTGTTGCCATGTGTCGGCTGTAGTGTGACACGCCCCGCCGTCCAGGAGAGCTGCCACACTTGAATGAATCTCGTTAGAAAACAACACCTATTTATACTCAGCTGCGCGCCTCTGTTCCGCTAACGCATCGCTCCGAGTCATGTATGCCCCACACTCCGGTCGCGCCAGTGGGCCCCTTCTTCCTATAGCTTGCGACATGCGAAACACTGCATTTGCGTTTTTCAGTGTTTCGATGGCCCCTGTGGCCTCCATTCCACTTCCCGATCACTGGTCAGCGTAACTTACTGCAATCCAGCCCGCACCCGGGTGTAACTTATGCGCTCCTAAATACTGCACCGAAGCTAACTTCCCTATCTTAAACTGTGGTGCCGCTACAAATTGTTTGAAACTGTGTGTAATTACTAGTATCATTATCATTTATCCTGTCCAGGATTATATTAACAGATCTTCTTATGGACGATTTTGGGATTTTTAAAATGTTTGCTGTCTTTAAAATTATAATAAATAGAAGTTGTTTGAATGAATGTCACACCCACTTACTTCACTCACTAGTTCTGTTATGGTATTCTCTCATCAGATAAAAAAAATCTGTTATAATCAGCCTAATATCTATTCCGTCATGCATCTCTGGATTATAATATTGAACTAATTTATGGCTTATGTCTGAGTGCTAAGATTTTCCTCTACCTCTGCCGCAGGATCGCTCCTCACTTTCGAACTCCCCTAAAGTAACCAAATGCCTCGCTACATATGAAGTCCCTTACAGTGACAGCGCAGAGAAGTTGTAAATATCAGGTTTATACTATGTATTACTTTATAAATTCGGTAATACATCTGATTTTATTACAGTAGTCGTCTCTCATTGTATAGGTGGGAGATTAAAATTTCGTTAAAAGATATAACTGCAACGAAGAAACGCCTGATTACCACTCTCACTCTCGAATCACATCTGTGGTACCCTAGCCATTGCTACCATATGCTAGGCGGTACGTGGTTTATATAAAATCGGTAGGCTAATTAATTAAACTGATCATGAGAGTCACTTTGAATAGCGAGTAATATTTTTTCAGCAGTCGGATTATACTCACCACACAGCTGAAATGGTAATCCGTGGAGGGAAGACGATGTTCTTTTCGAGGAACACTATTGAGAATTGACATTCGGAGCTGGCCACAGTAGGATCCTACTGCTGGCAACATACATTTCACTTGAGGACGACACTATCAATAACACGATCACAATGACTATGTTACTATCAAACAGCATAAAAGCAGTCTTGGTTCCACAGATACACTCAGGAGTCATTGACGATATCCATGTTATACACGCTCTATAAATCGAGGTATGGTATTGTATCCGAATGAAGTGGTCTTCCATATAAATACCGCTACATTGAATATAGACAGAGATCACAGAGTCTGTGTTAAACACACCAAAAATGGGGATTCATGCCACCAGCGGTGTAGCTCATAATAATAATAATAATAATAATAATGTGTGTGACCTCCTAAGGAATCAAACCACAGAGGTCATCGGTCCCTAGACTTACACACTACTTAAATTAACTTTAACTAACTTACGCTAAGAACAACACACACATCCATGCCCGAGGGAGGACTCGAACCTCAGGTGCGAGGGGCCGCGCAGTCCTTGAGATGACGCATCAAACTGAACGGTCACTCCGTGCGGCATAGCTGATAATAATATCACCATTATCACTGAATTTAGAAATTGATTCGTGTAAGAAGCTTGGTATTATGCCGATATTTGCAAATTCTTCGTGCCACTGCTAGATATTTCCAACGCTAACAAACAGTATTTGTAACGCATTCGATCTCGATATCATGTAGACAGTGTAACAGAGTTTTCTGCGACATATTCACGGCGTTATAGGTGATGGAGGGTGATGATTGATCAAGAATGATCACATACAGTAGATGGTGTGCTACGTGTGCTGTTCGTGTGCTGCGGATGGCTCCTGTGACCCGTTGTAAATTCGAGTTAGTGCTCAAGTGTGGATCTGGCACGTGTTATGTCTGGAGCGATGTTCAGATGCGGACAGATACCACATCTGGTATAGGACTTGAAGGTTGATTCACTGTGCATTATACTCAGAGCGACATTCAGAGGCGGAGCCACAGTACGGTAAATGCGGGACAGGGCAGCTGGGGGACTGCAATATACAACCACAGAATGGATCTTGTTTTTGCCCTGTGCAAGAGTGTTCAGTTGTTTTAAACCCTAACAAGCAGTATTAAAAATGTACTTCTTTGACTCTCCACCAATCACAATCATGCGGTGTCAGCTAATAAATACCTTACAGAACAATTCCTGTATTTTTTTTCAAGTTCTACTGTATGTCTACTGAGGTAATAGTGATACATCCAAGTTGACTGCTGCCTTTGATGCTTTCCTGGAAAAGAGAACCATCTGCCTCTAAAATTAACATGGATCAGCGTTAAAGGATGAAAGAAAGTGATCTGCTGAGAGGGGTTGTAACGAGGTATGAGGCTTGTGATGCATCCTAGAGAGAGGGAGATGTTACCTCATGTCATTTATCACGCATTTAACCATTTTGTTCCATTGTTCTCTCCGGGTGTATCAGTGTGTGGTATAACTTGCGATCGATTCGTGAACAGTTGCGTGTTCTGTGTGTGACTTGGAGTGCCATCTGCGTGCAATCGATAACAGCAAACGTCTCCAAACGACTGTCAGCAGAAGGCTTCCAATGCTTGTGTGATGAATCATGTCCATCGATGCAAAACCTACAACACCCACCTCTAGATGAAAGAAGTTGTACGCGAAGAACTCCAGTTCTCTGCCACATCTTGGACATAACTCGAGTCTTCAGTTTCATAACTACAGTGATTCTATGTTAGTGACAGGTGTTTGTGAGGTACTGCATATCCTATGTATTCATTTACTTGATAGTTGTCCTATTTACGCAGTTAGTGCAGTGTGACATTTAATTTCACTTACCAAACATCACTGCTACGCATTTGTTTGTTTCCTTATAAGAGGCTAAGAGGCGTTTTCCGTTGCTGGTGATCATTTTGTAGGACTGATGCGGGCATAGTATAATTTCTGAACCATAATCGATTGTGAACAGTGGGCGCTATACACCTCCAGAAAGCTTGCAGGGTGGATATATGTCAGATGTTGGACATACATGTCCTGCATTAGAGTACTAAGAGCCTTGCACTCTGCATGGCTAATATTTCGGAAACCACATGCCTTTAACACTATAGCAAGTTTAGGTGCAAGAACTGTGTAGCCTCAGGAGTGCATGTGTCAATGTTCTACGTTAATTTCTCTCTTGCTGATGCCTTCTTGGTACTGAACCAGACACTAGAACAATACTTAAGAATTGATACCACAGTTGATTTATGTAAAATGCTTCAAAGTCAATCCGTCTGGAGCTCCACTATGCATAAACCACACTTTTTTCTTGACTATCTGTTATATTATCATAACACTCTCATATCTACTATATATATATGAAAGGTGCTAACCTCATAGACAAGTGCGCATGTGGAGAGACCTTGTGCACTTGGAGGGGTGTCTCGAGCGGGATTGGTACCGAACAGTCTTCTATAAACAGCAGTTATGGACTCAGCTCGCTATGTCCCATCATGTGACGTGAAATGTCACGTCATACTTCTGGTCAGTTGCAAATTAAATCGGGGAGAGTGCTGTAGGGGGAGAGGGATGGTGGTCAAAGACAATGCTGGGAGATATTTCAATCTCCAACTTTATCCTAAGAATGCTAGAATACTCTGTGACTCCCATAAGCATAGGGAAAGACGGGTGATCGTAATCGTAAATTATGCACTATGATCGAAGTAATAGAAATATGTAGATAACTTAACTGCATCGGTATAGGATACTGTCAGGTATATTTTGTTGTATATGTTCGACAATTAACCATGAATGAACGAACTGCAAAGTCATCTATCTACATTTACAATCTAGTTTATGGTACACGCAAAGTAGTGGAGGGGTGGTATAGCGGTGATACAGGAATTGGGAAGCATGCAGTTGTGTCACTGGTCGGCGTTAAAATTACGAAGAAACTGGTAAAAATTGATCGCACTAACAAATGTACACTGTCCCATATCGACAGCGTCTTTTCCATCCCATAAATCCACTGATACACTGTTGATTACCACATTATGATTGACTAACACCACTTGCTTGAGATGGAGAGAGGCTTGGCGAGAGCAACACCTTCCTTAGGTGGCCAGTACCAAAACAGTTCAGTTCAATATAAGGATTCAGTGCTTGGTCCTTTCAAAATGCCTTGCGGAACACTGGATATCTGCTACTTGTCACTGTGTAATGTGGGATTAAATGCAGAGTTCATCACCTAAATACAGTTGTTTGGAAGTATTCATCTTTGCTACAGACTCATCCTATTTCCATATGCTGCGATGTCCTCCACATATTTCTATTTTTTTATTTCACCAATAAGATAACGGTACCTCTTTTTCTTTGAGCGACCTCATACGTGTTGTGAACAGCACCTTCCAGCGACGGTCAACAATGGCACAGTAATCATGTGTATAACTGCAAAATGAAGGAACAATGCTTTTCAAAACAGAAAACCGAGACATCCGCTACCCTATCGATGGAAAGATGAGATAAACTGTACAGGTCATCACCTTTGAATAGCTGTTGGAAACACTCTACAATACCGCAAACTCTTCCAGTTTCCATATGTTGCGATGTCGTCCACATTTTTGTCTGGGAGAAACACAGCGATGTTCAGATGCGGACAGATACCACATCTGGTATAGGGCTTGAAGGTTGATTCACTGTGCATTATACTCAGAGCGACATTCAGAGGCGGAGCCACAGTACGGTAAATGCGGGACAGGGCAGCTGGGGGACTGCAATATACAACCACAGAATGGATCTTGTTTTTGCCCTGTGCAAGAGTGTTCAGTTGTTTTAAACCCTAACAAGCAGTATTAAAAATGTACTTCTTTGACTCTCCACCAATCACAATCATGCGGTGTCAGCTAATAAATACCTTACAGAACAATTCCTGTATTTTTTTTCAAGTTCTACTGTATGTCTACTGAGGTAATAGTGATACATCCAAGTTGACTGCTGCCTTTGATGCTTTCCTGGAAAAGAGAACCATCTGCCTCTAAAATTAACATGGATCAGCGTTAAAGGATGAAAGAAAGTGATCTGCTGAGAGGGGTTGTAACGAGGTATGAGGCTTGTGATGCATCCTAGAGAGAGGGAGATGTTACCTCATGTCATTTATCACGCATTTAACCATTTTGTTCCATTGTTCTCTCCGGGTGTATCAGTGTGTGGTATAACTTGCGATCGATTCGTGAACAGTTGCGTGTTCTGTGTGTGACTTGGAGTGCCATCTGCGTGCAATCGATAACAGCAAACGTCTCCAAACGACTGTCAGCAGAAGGCTTCCAATGCTTGTGTGATGAATCATGTCCATCGATGCAAAACCTACAACACCCACCTCTAGATGAAAGAAGTTGTACGCGAAGAACTCCAGTTCTCTGCCACATCTTGGACATAACTCGAGTCTTCAGTTTCATAACTACAGTGATTCTATGTTAGTGACAGGTGTTTGTGAGGTACTGCATATCCTATGTATTCATTTACTTGATAGTTGTCCTATTTACGCAGTTAGTGCAGTGTGACATTTAATTTCACTTACCAAACATCACTGCTACGCATTTGTTTGTTTCCTTATAAGAGGCTAAGAGGCGTTTTCCGTTGCTGGTGATCATTTTGTAGGACTGATGCGGGCATAGTATAATTTCTGAACCATAATCGATTGTGAACAGTGGGCGCTATACACCTCCAGAAAGCTTGCAGGGTGGATATATGTCAGATGTTGGACATACATGTCCTGCATTAGAGTACTAAGAGCCTTGCACTCTGCATGGCTAATATTTCGGAAACCACATGCCTTTAACACTATAGCAAGTTTAGGTGCAAGAACTGTGTAGCCTCAGGAGTGCATGTGTCAATGTTCTACGTTAATTTCTCTCTTGCTGATGCCTTCTTGGTACTGAACCAGACACTAGAACAATACTTAAGAATTGATACCACAGTTGATTTATGTAAAATGCTTCAAAGTCAATCCGTCTGGAGCTCCACTATGCATAAACCACACTTTTTTCTTGACTATCTGTTATATTATCATAACACTCTCATATCTACTATATATATATGAAAGGTGCTAACCTCATAGACAAGTGCGCATGTGGAGAGACCTTGTGCACTTGGAGGGGTGTCTCGAGCGGGATTGGTACCGAACAGTCTTCTATAAACAGCAGTTATGGACTCAGCTCGCTATGTCCCATCATGTGACGTGAAATGTCACGTCATACTTCTGGTCAGTTGCAAATTAAATCGGGGAGAGTGCTGTAGGGGGAGAGGGATGGTGGTCAAAGACAATGCTGGGAGATATTTCAATCTCCAACTTTATCCTAAGAATGCTAGAATACTCTGTGACTCCCATAAGCATAGGGAAAGACGGGTGATCGTAATCGTAAATTATGCACTATGATCGAAGTAATAGAAATATGTAGATAACTTAACTGCATCGGTATAGGATACTGTCAGGTATATTTTGTTGTATATGTTCGACAATTAACCATGAATGAACGAACTGCAAAGTCATCTATCTACATTTACAATCTAGTTTATGGTACACGCAAAGTAGTGGAGGGGTGGTATAGCGGTGATACAGGAATTGGGAAGCATGCAGTTGTGTCACTGGTCGGCGTTAAAATTACGAAGAAACTGGTAAAAATTGATCGCACTAACAAATGTACACTGTCCCATATCGACAGCGTCTTTTCCATCCCATAAATCCACTGATACACTGTTGATTACCACATTATGATTGACTAACACCACTTGCTTGAGATGGAGAGAGGCTTGGTGAGAGCAACACCTTCCTTAGGTGGCCAGTACCAAAACAGTTCAGTTCAATATAAGGATTCAGTGCTTGGTCCTTTCAAAATGCCTTGCGGAACACTGGATATCTGCTACTTGTCACTGTGTAATGTGGGATTAAATGCAGAGTTCATCACCTAAATACAGTTGTTTGGAAGTATTCATCTTTGCTACAGACTCATCCTATTTCCATATGCTGCGATGTCCTCCACATATTTCTATTTTTTTATTTCACCAATAAGATAACGGTACCTCTTTTTCTTTGAGCGACCTCATACGTGTTGTGAACAGCACCTTCCAGCGACGGTCAACAATGGCACAGTAATCATGTGTATAACTGCAAAATGAAGGAACAATGCTTTTCAAAACAGAAAACCGAGACATCCGCTACCCTATCGATGGAAAGATGAGATAAACTGTACAGGTCATCACCTTTGAATAGCTGTTGGAAACACTCTACAATACCGCAAACTCTTCCAGTTTCCATATGTTGCGATGTCGTCCACATTTTTGTCTGGGAGAAACACAGCCTCTGTGTTTTATTTCTACCAGCCTGTGTTGTGGTAACTGTATAGTTTATGCCATGTGATGCTCAGTTTTCTGTGAGAGCCAGAGGATCGAAACGTGTTAATGTCAGTTTAGCAGCAGCTGACACGGATCTCTAAGTCATAGTAGAAAAAACAAAATGTATGGCAGTGTACACTGATCGGGTATGTTACAACCGAAAAATAATGTATTAAACTGCCTATGAAGGAACAATACAGGAACTCTCCCGTGTCATTGATAGTCTGTTGGATATGGTCATCCTACAGTACAGGTGATGAAACTTTACACCAGTCTGTGGAAGCGACTTCGATCACGAATTACCTGCTCCAATGAATCAACACCTATGTATTTAACAGGGTCGCCACGTATGTGTGGTTGATCGACGTGAATGCATCCTGAGAGACACAGATCTCCTTTGGACTGCAGTACCTGTATGTACAGGGTTATTACAAATGGTTGAATCGATTTCACAGCTCTACAATAACTTTATTATTTGAGATATTTTCACAATGCTTTGCACACACATACAAAAACTCAAAAAGTTTTTTTAGGCATTCACAAATGTTCGATATGTGCCCCTTTATTGATTCGGCAGACATCAAGCCGATAATCAAGTTCCTCCCACACTCAGCGCAGCATGTCCCCATCAATGAGTTCGAAAGCATCGTTGATGCGAGCTCGCAGTTCTGGCACGTTTCTTGGTAGAGGAGGTTTAAACACTGAATCTTTCATATAACCCCACAGAAAGAAATTGCATGGGGTTAAGTTGGGAGAGCGTGGAGGCCATGACATGAATTGCTGATCATGATCTCCACCAGGACCGATCCATCGGTTTTCCAACCTCCTGTATAAGAAATGCCGAACATCATGATGGAAGTGCGGTGGAGCACCATCCTGTGGTACGTTTAGCTCCCTGCTTGCTTTATTCGTCGACTTCCACGGGCTACGCGTGAAACTTGCCCGCACGCGTTCAACCGTTTCTTCGCTCACTGCAGGCCGACCCGTTGATTTCCCCTTACAGAGGCATCCAGAAGCTTTAAACTGCGCATACCATCGCCGAATGGAGTTAGCAGTTGGTGGATCTTTGTTGAACTTCGTCCTGAAGTGTCATTGCACTGTTATGACTGACTGATGTGAGTGCATTTCAAGCACGACATACGCTTTCTCGGCTCCTGTCGCCATTTTGTCTCACTGCGCTCTCGAGCGCTCTGGCGGCAGAAACCTGAAGTGCGGCTTCAGCCGAACAAAACTTTATGAGTTTTTCTACGTATCTGCAGTGTGTCGTGACTATATGTCAATGAATGGAGCTACAGTGAATTTATGAAATCGCTTCAATCATTTGTAATAGCCCTGTAGTTTAGAGATGTCCTACCCCCTGCCACGTATGATGTGTAGTCTTCCTAATTTTCCCAACAAGAAACACCACTGTAGCTGCTCATACTATCTTTGCTACTACCTCGTGTTGCAGGAGAAAGCTTCGTTTGACGCTGGTTTTACACACTGTACACGGTTGACCGAGTTATGACATGTTCCCACTTCCACCGAGTGGTCAAAAGGCGCTCCTGTCGCATTAACTCAGCTCGTCCTGTTTCCCCACAGGATGCAAAAGGTCTTATATATAGCGCTCTCCGACTTCCGTACAGGTCATACTTTAATTGGAACGATCACTTGGATTAAGCTGCAGGGAGGGCGGGGCAGAGACTTAGGAGCAGTTACAAAAAGCAGAAGGACTGTCTAAAAAACAGCGCTGGAGTTCTTGGTGTATGGGATCTTTAGCAGATAGGTTTGAAAAAAAGGTGACTCGTTTCGAGGTACGAGAGTGGCACAAATATGATTCACCAGTGGCTGCAATCATTAAAAGATATCTCTACAGGATCCAACGCAAATGTGTTGTTGAATGGATAGACTTGATTCCAATTGCAGACAGCAGTTCAGACAGCATAACACTACTAATGACCCGTGTGTGCCTGTTGACTCAAGGCCGCTTTTAATGCAGGGTGATGGTAACACAGGCGCTATGGTCGTGTTTTTAATAGCGCGGTCCTTACGCGAAATGTATGTTGTGCGCTGTGGAATCCCTCTGTGGTCAGCTTCAGATGTCATGTCTCAATAGTGTTCCTCGAAAAGAATGTCGTGTTCCTTCCATGGATTCCCAGTTGTCCTACTTGGCGAGTGTAATCGACTGCTGAAAAAAAAAATTATTCGCCAATCAAAGTGACTCTCGTGATCAATTTAATTAATTAGCCTGTCAAAATTGATATCAATGACGTGACACCTGGTGGGTGGAAGAGATGGCTAGGGCACCATGGAATGATTCTTGACAAGCGTTTCTTTTTTTCCGTTGCGGCGATATCTTTTAACGAATTTTCAAGTTCCCACTTAGACCACTTTTTCCACCACAAACGCAAAAACAAGAGGAGCGCTCGCCGAACACTTCCGCACGCCACGCCACGCACTAAGTGGTGGGCAGCCTTCACAATCGAGTGTTTTGCGAGTATCTCCAATGTTTATTACATGGAGCTTTGAGAAGATTCAATATGGTGATTTTTGTGCGCTGGACAGTTATTCCCCCCCCCCCCCCCCCCCCCCTATGAAATGACTGACTGACTGCTTGGCGGTCAAGCGTCTGATATAGCTTGCATGTGGATACCGGGAGATGTGGAGCATGAAGACGGCAGATGGCGGTGGCCTACAGAAGTTTCCGCAATCTCTCACATCTAACTGTTGCAACTACAACAGAATAGATGGCTGTTTAAGAGTATGTGTTTACAAAGTACCCTGTCCACGTAGTAACGGATGCTTTGTGTGGTGTTGAGTTCTTCTCAATATATCCCAGTGGGCTCTGTCTTGCAGCAGAAAGATGAACAGGTATTTGTTCAAATAAAGGTAGATTTGTTGTTGTTTCTATCTTATCACATGGTAGACCCTTTCTTCTCCTTCCTGGTGTAGTAGAGAGAACCAGCTTTCTTTTTTTTTTTTGTCATCAGTCTTCTGACTGGTTTGATGCGGCCCGCTACAAATTTCTCTCCTGTGCTAACCTCTTCATCTCAGAGTATCACTTGCAACCGATTTCCTCAATTACTTGCTCGATGTATTCCAATCTCTGTCTTCCTCTACAGTTTTTGCCCTCTACAGCTCCCTCTAGTACCATGGAAGTCATTCCCTCATGTCTTAGCAGATGTCCTATCATCCTGTCCCTTCTCCTTATCAGTGTTTTCCACATATTCCTTTCCTCTCCGATTCTGCACGGAACCTCCTCATTCCTTACCTTATCAGTCCACTGAATTTTCAACATTAGTCTGTAACACCACATCTCAAATGCTTCGATTCTCCTTTGTTGCGGTTTTCCCACAGTCCATGTTTTACTACCATACAATGATGTACTCCAGATGTACATTCTCAGAAATTTCTTCGTCAAATTAAGGCTGATATTTGACATTAGTAGACTTCTCTTGGCCAGGAATGCCTTTTCTGCCATAGCTAGTCTACTTTTGATGTCCTCCTTGTTCCATCCGTCATTGGTTATTTTACTACCTAGGTTGGTTCAAATGGCTCTGAGCACTATGCGGCTTAACTTCTGAGGTCATCAGTCGCCTAGAACTCAGAACTAATTAAACCTAACTAACCTAAGCACATCACACACATCCATGCCCGAGGCAGGATTCGAACCTGCGACCGTAGCGGTCGCTCGGTTCCAGACTGTAGCGCCTAGAACCGCACGGCCACACCGGCCGGCACTACCTAGGTAGCAGAATTTTTTAAGTCCATCTACATTGTGACCATCAGTCTTGATGTTCAGTTTCTCGCTGTTCTCATTTCTACTACTTCTCATTACCTTCGTCTTTCTTTGATTTACTCTCAGTCCATACTGTGTACTCATTAGACTGTTCATTCCATTCAGCAGGTAATTTAATTCTTCTTCACTTTCACTCAGGATAGCAATGTCATCAGCGAATCGTATCACTGATATCCTGTCACCTTGAATTTTAAGTCCACTCCTGAAAGTTTCTTTTATTTTCATCATTGCTTCCTCGATGTACAGATTGAACAGTAGTGGTGAAAGGCTACATCCTTGTCTTACACCATTTATAAGACTAGCACTCTTATTATTCCCTCTTGGCTGTTGTACATATTGTATATGACCCGTCCCTCTCTATAGTTTACCCCTACTTTTTTCAGAACTTCGTACATCTTGCACCATTTTACATTCTCTAACGTTTTTTCCAGATTGACAAATCCTATGAATGCCGGCCGGAGTGGCCGAGAGGTTCTAGGCGCTTCAGTCTGGAACCGCGCGACCGATACGGTCGCAGGTTCGAATCCTGCCTCGGGCATGGGTGTGTGTGATGTCCTTAGGTTTAAGTAGTTCTGAGTTCTAGGGGACCGATGACCTCAGATATTAAGTCCTATAGTGCTCAGAACCATTTGAACCGTTTTTGAATTTGAACCATTTTGAAGCTATGAACGTATCTTGATTTTTCTTTAGTCTTGCTTCCATTAATGACTGCAACGCCAGAATTGCCTCTCTCGTGCCTTTACTTTCCCTAAAGGTGACCTATCGTCATCTAGCACATCCTGAATTTTCTTTTCCATTCTTCTGTACATTGTTCTTGTAAGCAACTTGGATGCATGATCTATTTAGCTGATTGAGCGATAATTCCCGCACTTGTCAGCTCTTGCCATCTTCAGAATTGTGTGGATGATGGTTTTCCGAAAATCAGATGGTATGTCGCCAGTCTCATACATTCTACACACCAACGTGAATAGTCATTTTGTTGCCACTACCCCAATGATTTTAGAAATTCTGATGGAATGTTATCTATCCCTTCTGCCTTATTTGACTGTAAGTCCTCCATAGCTCTTTTAAATTCTGATTCTAATGCCTGATCCCCTATCTCTTCTAAATCGGCTCCTGTTTCTGCTTCTATCACATCAGACAAATCTTCCCCCTCATAGAGGCTTTCAATGTATTCTTCCTACCTATCTCCTCTCTCCTCTGCATTTAACAGTGGAATTCCCATTGCACTCTTAATATTACCACCCTTGCTTTTAATGTCACTGAAGGTTGTTTTGACTTTCCTGTATGCTGAGTCTGTCCTTCCGACAATCATCTCTTTTTCGATGTCTTCACATTTTTCCTGCAGCCATTTCGTCTTAGCTTCCCTGCACTTCCTATTTATTTCATTCCTCAGCGACTTGTATTTCTGTATTCCTGAGTTTCCTAGAACATATTTGTACTTCCTCCTCTCATCAATCAACTGAAGTATTTCTTCTGTTACCCATGGTTTCTTCGCAGCTACCTTCTTTGTACCTATGTTTTCCTTCTCAACTTCTGTGATGGCCCTTTTTAGAGATGTCCATTCCTCTTCAACTGTACTGCCTACTGCGCTGTTCCTTATTGCTGTGTCTATAGCGTTAGAGAACTTCAAACGTATCTCGTCATTCCTTAGTACTTCCGTATCCCACTTCTTTGCATATTGATTCTTCCTGACTAATGTCTTAAACTTCAGCCTACTCTTCATCACTACTACATTGTGATCTGAGTCTGTATCTGCTCCTGGGTACGCCTTACAATCCAGTATCGGCTTTCGAAATCTCTGTCTGACGATGATGTAATCTAACTGAATTCTTCCCGTATCACCCAGCCTTTTCCAAGTATACCTCCTCCTCTTGTGATTCTTGAACAGGGTATTCGCTATAATTAGCTGAAGCTTGATAGAGAACTCAATAGCCTTTCTCCTTTCTCATTACTTGTCCCAAGCCCATATTCTCCTGTAACCTTTTCTTCTACTCCTTCCCCTTCAGCTGCATTCTAGTACCCCATGACTATTAAATTGTCATCCCCTTTAACATACTGTATTACCCTTTCAATGTCCTCATACAGTTTCGCTATCTCTTCATCTTCAGCTTGCGACATCGGCTTGTATGCATGAACTATCGTTGTCGGTGTTGGTTTGCTGTCGATCCTGATAAGAACGACCATGTCACTGAACTGTTCACAGAAACACGCTCTCTGCCCTACCTTCCTATTCATAACGAATCCTACTCCTATTATACCATTTCTGTTGCTGTTGATATTACCCTATACTCACCTGACTAGAAATCGTCTTTTTCTTTCCACTTCACTTCACTGACACCTACTATACCTAGACTGAGCCTTTGCATTTCCCTTTTCAGATTTTCTAGTTTCCCTACCACATCAAGCTTCTGACATTCCACGCCCCGACTCGTAGAACGTTATCCTTCCGTTGATTATTCAGTCTTTTTCTCATGGTAACCTCCCCCTTGGCAGTCCCCTCCAGGAGATCCGAATGGGGGACTATTCTGGAATCTTTTGCCATCATGACACTTCTTCAATTACAGGCCACATGTCCTGTGGATACAAGTTACGTGTCTTTAATGCAGTGGTTTCCATTTCCTTCTGCGTCCTCATGCCGTTGATCATTGCTGATTCTTTCACCTTTAGGGGCAATTTCCCACCCCTAGGACAAGAGAGTGCCCTTAACCTCTGTCCGTTCCTCCTCCCTCTTTGACAAGACCGTTGGCAGAATGAAGGTGACTTCTTATGCCGGAAATCGAAATTTACGCAGCGGCGGGATTCGAAACCGGGACCAAAGACGTTTTGATTATGAATCAGAGGTGCTACCCCTAGACAAGAGTGATTTACAGTGCTTCAAAAAATACACTTAGCAGACCTGTAGGAGGCTGGCAATTACGCAACCATGATGGCTTAAATTAACTTCGAAATTTAAATTACACCTATCATTTTATACGGTACCATTTCCAGTTACGAAGTCAAATTCCTGATTGATCAGTTTATTGTTTCCGACAGTGGTACTGAGAGCACATTCCAGTCAAACCCCTGCCTTACCTCCTGCCAGTTATTAAAGGACAAAACGCAACTAAGATGACATTTGAAATGCTCACTACCATTTCCAGCTACCTGTAACGTAATGGATTCTCGTATATGGGTGATATCGAGAATAGTAGCGTGAATGTTAAGATATTCAGGTAAACCATGTCAAAATACATGAAATTCTAGAAATTTTCATATGCTACTAGATGATTTCAGTATAAAAGTGTCACAAATATCGTCGTTTTGGCGCGCAAAATCGTATATTGCAGCTGATATCGGCTTCAAGATCGGTAAATTATTTCGTGATTGGCGAAGCATTTCTCACCGACAGATCTCAGAAAGTAAATATTCTTGTAATCCCTGAGTCTGGAGATTGTCTCAACTCGTTGCAAAAATCATAGCAGCAAGTAGGCCGACCCGCTAACAGTACCGTTAGCAGTCGCCCTTGTGCAGAACAACCGGCCGAGCCTTTGTACACACTTTGAAGAGTGGCCGCTGTCTGTGGAGGGCACTCTGATCGCGCATCAGGCAGCACTTGCGGGGGCTGTTGCCTCTTGATTGTTGGTCACGGTAGAAGACAGAGGGATCTGTGTATATTTGCGATTTATGTAGGAGTGTCTGGTGGTAGATGCCGGGCTCTGTGACCGAGCGGTTCTAGGCGCTTCAGTCCGGAACCGCACTGCTGCTGCGGTCGCAGGTTCGAATCCTGCCTCGGGCATGGATGTGTGTGATGACCTTAGGTTAGTTAGGTTTAAGTAGTTCTAAGTTATAGGGGACTGATGACCTCAGATGTTAAGTCCCATAGTTCAAATGGTTCAAATGGCTCTGAGTACTATGGGACTTAACATCTGAGGTCATCAGTCCCGCAGAACTTAGAACTACTTAAACCTATCTAACCTAAGGACATCACACACACCCATGCTCGAGGCAGGATTCTAACCTGCGACTGATGAACTCAGATGTTAAGTCCCATAGTTCACATGGCTCTGAGCACTATGGGACTTAACATCTGAGGTCATCAGTCCCCTAGAACTTAGAACTACTTAAAGCTAACTAGCCTAAGGACATCACACACATACATGCTTGAGGCAGGATTCGAACCTGTGACCGTAGCGGTCGCGCGGTTCCAGACTGTAGCGCCTAGAACACCTCGGCCACTCCGACTGGCCTAAGTCCCATAGTGCTTAGAGCCATTTGAGCCATCTGTTGGTAGATAGCTATATGTAAGATGCATAAGTAATAATTTTGTGTGGTGTAGTATACAAATTGTGTTTACCAAAGCTACGCAGCGGTATGGTATTGTGGTATAGTCGGTTGTTGTGATATACCTGGCTGGATATCGGTTTCACCCGGAAAAATTCAGGCTTTCCTCAGCAGAGCAGTGTGATTAGCAAAGTGTCTGTGGCAATAGTCTCCGTATTTCATGATCTGTTGTCCACTTTTACATGGTTTAACTGTCAGTGCAATATGACTGCTGTCTGATTTTCGAACTGTACAAAATAGTTTTTCGCTGAAATACTTGTGATTTGTCCAACGGTAGAAAGTTTTGGACAGTGCTCCCACACCAGCAGATATATTTTGGCAGGTAACTTCAGTAAGAGTCAATCAATATGCTCCATTCACAGGAGGTTCCATGACGTTGAAGCGTCATAAGAAATCCTTTGTGTGGGACATTGGAGTCTTACAGACTGGTTCAAACAAGACAGGGACGGAACAAGGCATCTACGAAAAATTCAGTGACATCAGACAGTCAAGTGATGTCTGGTTTCTTCGAGTGTTCGGAGACAAGTCCAGGCAGACCAGCCTCCTCTGGTTCAGAAAGGTAGGATGCTGTTCCCCACCTGCTATTGTAGCTTTAGAGCATCTCCAGGCCAGCAGTTGTATAACATCGAAAATTCACAGAAAACTGAGCCTTTTTCTTGTCTGTAGGACATTGCTTCAAATTCTAGAAGAATCTTTTAGGCTTCCAATCTGCTATGTCCGTGTTTTTTCATGATCTGTTGTGGGGTTTCGAAATATGTCATAAACTTTTAGATATGTAAATGTTCAGATTTTACCACCTGTGGTTGGTCACCAGTGTGAGCTTCCCATTGTAGAACTGTGCTTCGGAAAGTGAGGAAAATAAAAAAATAAATGCCTTAACACCCCTGACTCCAGCAGCGAACATAATCTAAGCAAAATAAACTAAGCCCACTCAGCATTTCAGAAGAGTGATGAACACCACAGTAGCCTTACAACTCTGAAATTTTTTCTCCATGATGGTGTCTTTAAGCAAGCAAGCCAAGCAAGCAGCTGAAGCTCTAGAAGTGGGAGTAGGCGGTAGTGTAAAGAGGAGGAGGGGGGAGTACACAGAAAAGAAATAAAGTTCACCAATCTAACTTTATTCTCCACGAGTTCAGTACAGACTGACTGTTTCCCGCTTTTGCCAGGGAGGGGTGTGGGTGGTGGCATAATAGTGGGGGCAGGGCTGGGGAGTTATGTTTTTGAATATAGTCCAATTGACCTATTTCCCTCTGAAATGTGAAATTTACCGCCATTTCCAATGAGTGGGGACTGATATCATAGATGACTGGGGGGAGGGTCGAACCCAGTCGCTATTTTGATGAAATTAACCGTCCCAGAACATACTTTGTCCCAATACTTCTGAGGAATTATTCCATATGCACGTAGCTTCTTAACAATCTGCAGAGTGGCACCATGTCGAACACTTTTCAGAAATCTAGAAATAAGGAATCTGCCTGTTGTCCATCATCCGTAGTTCACCACATATCATGTGAGAAAAGTGCCAACTGAGTTTCACATGAACGACGCTGTCTAAAACCGTGCTGACTCATGGACAGGAACTTTTTGGCCTCAAGGAATTTATTACATTTGAACTGAGAATATGATAAATAGCTCTGCAGCAAACCGATGTTAAGTATATTAGGCTGTAATTTTGCGCGGCCGTTCTTCTACCCTTCTTACATACATGAGTCACCTGCGCTTTTCTCCAGTCGCTCGGGAGTTTTCTCTGCGTGAGAGGTTCGCGATAAATGCAAGCTAAGTAAGGGGCCAGTGTCAAAACCGAACTGGGAGTCCATCCGAACCTGGCGACTTACTTGTTTTCAAGTCTTTCAGTTGTTTCTCTATGCTAGGTACCCTTATTATTATGTCTTTGATACAGGACTTTGTGCAATGATCAAATGACGGTGTGTTTCTACGATTTTCCTGTGTGAACGATTTCTTAAACGCGAAATTTAAAATGTTAGCTTTAGTTTTGCTATCTTCTACTGCCATGTCAGACTAGTTAACGAGCGACTGGATTTATGCCTAAATCCCCTTAGCGGTTTTACATACTATAACTGACAAATATTGATATTTGACTGTATTTTACACCAGGAAGATAATGAAATCTTTATTTTATTTGGATGCTGTAATATTTCGTGAATATCTGTTATAAATTAGTCGCTACAGAGCAAATGATTGTGCGAGTGAAATATAAATCTGTGACTTAAGTACTGTTGTTGGCAAAGATGCATGTAAGAAACTTCTTTTCATTCTTATATTCATTTAATACTTCTCTTTCTTAAAGGAGTCACTGAGCAGAGTGGGCATGTGCGGTTGTGCACGAAAAATACAATTACTGAAAATTACTGTAGACCACATGACCTAATAAAAGCATCGTACTTCACAGCAAGAAAACTATATGCAGGTTATGGTAAACAGTGGGTACAAGAAATTGCTGTTAAAGATGAAAATAATTTAACTGTGAGTGGCAAATCCACACTAGCTTCCACTACAGTAGTACAATTACAGTAGCATATTTGATTTTAACTCTTTAGGATAATAAAAGGGTTAGAAATTAAGTAAAGAAGGCTAAACAACTCTCTTTTGATTATTATTATTATTATTATTATTATTATTACAATTAGAACAAGAAAGTTTTATTTATTATTACAGAAATGCTTTCAAATGCAATCTCAGTCACAACGGAAGCAGTAATGAACGATTCATTGTCGTAACTAGTTATATAACATGAAAAATGAAACAAACCAGGAACGCTGGCGTCTTACTCTTAGAAGAAACATGTAACTGTCCTACCACTGTAGGCTTCATTCTTTTTCATGATATACACACAGAACTCCTTTGAAAATCAGTACTCTTTCCAAAATACTAAGTGGTTCATAAAGGGGCACCACAATAGAAGCAGTATTTTCTCGGGTTATCCGCCAGATCTCTCAGTAAGGCGTGACTGTGGTAGTTACCATATGCTTCGCACTAATATCTTTTCACAGACGCATGAATCTCTACCACCCTTTACCTGTCGTCATTTATGCATTCTCTTTTGAAGTGCAATAGCCACTGCTTGCTCAGCATACCACAGGCATTCTCCCCCACCCACTGTAAAGTGGCTTATCATCTGTGGTTATAGATCTAAATGTAGAAAGCTGGCTCCCGTGTCATATTCATTGTTCAGCATCAGTTCCTTCAACCAATATTTGTAGGAACGACTGGGGGCAGTGAGTAATATATGGGCCATTTAATCTCAAATGACACAGGTGAAGTGTGAATGTGTCACATCACTATTTCAAAGTTTGCTAAAAAAGAAAGTATGTTGAAGTTCCACATAACACCTCTCCAAAACCACAATATTTTGATTTTCTGGTGATTTGTTAAAACGCTACAGATCTCTCTAAATGAGAGTATTTGTGAAAATGTCATAACGAAAGGGAAAATTGAAAAACTGTAATAAAAAACCAGAAGTGATAATAGATCTGAATTTATTTTCAGTACATACTTTGTTCTCAATACCATGAAACATGATTAATACAAACACACTTGTGGGCTTTTTTTCATTTTTTGGGAAAAGTTAACTATGAAAATTTGTAAAATTTTTTGAACTTCAACATTAAATTTTGAAAATATGAACAGTCACAGGATGTTAAGTGTATTGAGAAATGATGAAGTGGAAAGACAGCTAAGACATTAATGCATGAAATTCTTAAACTTTCAAAATATTTGTACATAAAGATGAAAGAATCTGAAGTTTTTTGTTTATCTAGAAATTATTTTATCAATAATCTTCATTCTAAATGTTCCAAAAGTTCATAGTTTGTGAGATGGTCATTGTACTTAGGGAATGTAAAATCAGAGTGCACAATTTATTTATCTCTACAAAATGTGAGAAATTTTTTAGGTAGATGTAGCTCTATTCTCAAGGTCAAAAAATTATGGATACTGACTTTAAATAAATGCCATTAAAAACTTGTATTTCTGAATCGAAATAATTGCTTTGCAACTTTACAGGTGATTGGGAAAACAATTCAGATTTTGTTTGACAGCATTTTGTAGCAAAAATGAGACGTAGAATATTTATACCCTTTTTCCTTTTATATTATTCAAAAATTATTATTGTCTTCTGTCATGATTTTACTTCTTCATGACATTCCATGAATTAAGTTTGTCTACAGTGTAACAATCAACAGTCCACTGTTGAAAAGAGTTCATTTGTTTTTTATTTGCTTCTCATTGAACTTCTATAGCCGAGCTGAATTTGCATATGGACAGGAATGACCTGATTGAATTCCTGCCACAGGCTTCATAGCAGATCACTCTCCTCTCTTTTTAAATGGAATTCCCCTAATTTACTTTTATTTAGAATTAAGAGTTTCATATTTGTTACTAATGTTGATATGGTGTGTGCAAATCCAGTAGCATCTCTCCTAGCATCAACATATTCACGCTGGAGATTAAATCTTGTTGCAAGATGTTTAAAGAGATCTCCTACCCCACCAGATGCAGTTTTTCCATGACCTGTTGCAGAAAATATCCATTTTTTGTCTTAATTCCCATACTACAGTGTTGACCAAAGTCAACACCTGAAAGCAGTTTTTAAAAGGACATGCTGCATCATCAGTCACATACAAACGTTTAGAAAAGGCATGGCCTTTAGATGCTATGTTATCAACTATCATGGTAACAGTGTAGCACACATGTGCACTGTCATTAATGAAATCATCACTGGCAACAACAAAACAACGTGATATTCCAAGGAAGTGAGCAACACATGTCAATATTGATACCTGTGATGTTTGCCAACGGTAGATTTGAATTTCGTTCTGAAAAGCAACAGACCAGTTCTCAGCAAAGTCGAAATGAAGAACTAATGTGTCAGTATACTGGGATGTAACTGATTTTATTATGATATGGCCTGTCTCTGAATCATCCAGATATGATGGTGAGCAATTCCTTTCATGACCCACTGCCTAACCTCTGCAACAAACTTCTCTGGCTCTATTGTCTTCTTCGCCAACTCTCCTCCCTCCCACAATGCGTAAGTTACGTCATTGTCAGTATCCTGGAGGTGTAATGTTTCAACAGTCATCACTTCAGCACCAGGACACATTGCACACTCCTGCAATCAACATTTATCTTGCGGCCCTTGACAGATACAGAAAAGCGTCACGTCCATCTCTGTGTACTTCTTTCCTGTGCCACTGTTTACAGCGAAAGAAACAGGTTTCAAATTAGTGCAGTAAATATATGCACATACTTCCTTCACTGGCTGGCATTTTACCCGTTTTGATAGTAATGAGTAAAATTTTGTGACACCAATTTCTAAGTTCGATTTCTCCTTTTTCATTACAAGATATGCTTCTCTTATTGATCTCGTCATGTATCTATTTACATTTTCACCATTTTCGCTAACAGAAATAACACCAGCCTAGTTAGGACTTTTCCTGCTGCAATCTTTGTCATCACTTAGGTAATGTTCCAGAGCAATAGTAAGCATATAATCTTCCAATGGATGCCCACAGTAATAATCTACTTATGCCCAAATATCTTTATTTTATGAGCTTTTGAAATCAAATAACGTGAGGCAGTGGTTATGTGTTTCTGTATCTGCTGCCTACAGTAGTTACGTGATATCAGTGTCAGTAACTGTAACTTCTCAGTATACCGGCTGCTAAGATAGCAGTATTTAGGTTTTGAAACCACACATCACATTTCATACACATGTCACTATCTTAACGTTCTGCACCAAGTGCATCTACATTGTACACTTCACAGAGGTCTGAAGATGTTGTTTGTGTAAAACTTGTTTCAGTTTCTTCCACTTTTCTTTTTACATACTGTTTTCTTCTTGCACTTTCCTGTACATTTAAGGGAGATTACAGTAGGGGCTACATCAGAAATGCTAACATCCAATGCATCAACACCTTTACACCCAGAAATATAAACATCTGCACTGTCTTCTTCAGTTTCAGATTCTGGTGATGGTAATCGTTCAGGTGGGTTGTCACTAATTTTTTTCTTGTAGTGATGCAAAGCTAATACCATTACTTAAGGACTAAGATATTGCTACAATACCTCTGACAGATTTCCAACAACTGTGTAGTGTTTTTCACTCTACTTAAAGACCACCTTTTTTTGTCTTTTTTCATTATCCACACACCTCACTCTTTCATTATATGTTACTATATCTTACAAAAAGCTCAAACCAAACACAAAACTCGATGCAGAATGGCTTATGTGTAAGTTCTCATTCGTTTGTTATTAACATAAGAGCGCTAGAAACAGTTTTGCCAGCATACATATTTTACACTAGAAAGTGTGATGCGAAATATGAAGTATTTTGAAAGATTTTTAACACTTTACACAGAAAAATATTATCCACTGTGTTTGTACTGGCTACTAACACATTAACCAAACATTATTTTATGTAATTCTCAGAAGCTTTCGGATGGGAGTTTTCGGGAAAATAATTCGTAAAAAACTCCTAAAAATGCATTTTTTTACCTTTTTAGTAATAAGTTTTTACTTAATACAGTTAGCTGGAGCAGAAAAGATACTTTTTATATTTACATCCGCAGTATCTGATAATATGACAGAAAAGATAGCGTTCTGTGACTTTCCAAATAGGAAAAAAAACCATTTTAAGTGGAAAAATAACTTAAATTTCGTGTTTTCGTCTTAAATTTGTAAGATCAGGTAGCTAATAAGTGTGTGGGTGTCAACTAAATTTCAACACACTAAGAGGGAGCTTTAATGTAGAACATTTGCTAGGTCTGCACTGCTTTTGGTTAATTAGTTATATGTTTTTCGTTCTATACCGCTTTAAGAGTTATATACAAAATATACATTTTTCAAAGAACCATACGATTTACAGAAATTAAGATAAAACGAAAATACTTTATTTCTTAACACTTATGATATAGAAGTCTAATATATATTTTTTCACAGAAATTCATGACAACGAGTTGACATGACATGTACAGTTCAAATGGCTCTGAGCACTATGGGACTTAACATCTGAGGTCATCAGTCCCCTAGAACTTACACCTACTTTAGGGGCTCCGGAACGCCCTATACTTGCAATGTTAAAATAACGCTTATAAATTACATCTTTCCTCACAAAGTATTTGAGGTAGGACGTTGAACTTTTTACAGATTATTTATTGGAATATGGGCTACAACTTAACACAGGGATTTTACAAAATTTTAGTTCAGTTATTAAAGATGGTTTTTTTTTCAATTGTAATGAAAATTCACAACATTTTTTTGCAATTTTTTATTTATATATTCAAAAATATACAGTTTTTTTGGAAAAAGGCTGTGTTAAATTATGCAGAAGGTACTGTGTAACATTTACTGAAAGTTTGAAACAAATATGTTTGGAAGATCCTTAGAAAACATGTAATTAGTATGACAAAATAAAAGTCTTGGGAATCGAGCGAGAAAGATTGGATTAACTTTTTAGTGCATTCCAGGTCCATAGGATGGATTATCTTCATCCTCTGCAAACTCCTCCTCCAGCTTCCTCTTGTTCCTCCTCCTGTTTACTCTTGCTTGTATTTCTAGACTCTTTACAGCCCTGTCTGCAGCCCGAAGGCGTTCCTTGTCTAAAGCAAGCATCGCTCGTTGTTGTGTTCGTAGATTTTGCTACCATTTTCTTCAGTTGCAGTTACTGAAACACTGTTCCAAAAGGTGGTCATGTATGAACACTTATCACATTTCAGTTGTATTTCACTAGCAAGTCCTATGTGCTTTATTATGGAGAGTTCCAGACCAACTTCACTACAATGAATACATTTACACAGTTTGAAAAAATTCCTTTGAGAACCGACATATCAAATATTTCATTCACATCCGATTCGCCCATAAAACGTTCATAGTTTTCACTCATTGAACCAAGCTTCTTCTGTGAAGTATTTTCTTTCCCACTTTGACTGCTATGGGCAGGTGTACTTGAGAGGTTAGGTTCACTCACTTGGTTATCGTCTTTATTGTTTACAGTAATAACACATACCATTGGCTTTCCAACATTTCTCCTTTTCTTAAAAGCCTTCAGAGGATTTCTAATAACTTTACTTTTGCTCATTATTATACTTCAACAAAACAGAGACTCAAGAAACAGAATTAATTACGAATATTTTCGAGATAACGACAGAGTAAATAAACATGAAACAATCGACAATCACACCAGCGATATATATTGAACCATCACAGGTTAGCCACAACACATACTTTATCTCACATCACTAAAATGTACCCGATGAACACGGACGTTAATAATAACACCATTTGACAGCAGTTTAACAGCGCCACAGTGGGTCACGCCCATGTAGAACACATTTCAAAAAAAATTTAAAAATAGTTGTAGTCTTCGGATTTGAATAAATTATATATCTATTAAAAGGTAATAGTCTGCAGATTCAGAAAACGCAAACAAGTAAAAATTGAAGTTTTCATGATTTTGAGCCTTTCCGGAGCCCCTTAAACCTAACTAATCTAAGGACATCACACACATCCATTCCCCGAGGCAGGATTCGAACCTGCGACCGTAGAGTCGCGCGGTTCCGGACTGAAGTGCCACCGCGGCCGGCTGACCTGTATGATTTGATATGAAATCACCCATGCACTTTATGTAAATCGAAGTTGGTAGGGGAAGAAAGGAAAAGGAAGGAACTAATGATATCATCAGTTGCAGCGGAATTTCATGCAGAATCGGCAGTGACGAGTGAAAATTTGACTGGACCGGTGCACGAATCTGGGTTCTCCTGCTTACTAGGCAATTCAGTTAACCACTACACCACCTGGACACAGTGTTTATTGCAAGTGCGCGTACTGTCTCGGTATGTTCCATGACAGACTCACATTCACACACAGAGACACCTAACTGCATTTCCCACCCATGTCCTCCATGCCCAACGATTAGGTTTCCGCTGCAGCCCGAACCGAGCGTAAATGTGCATCTGCAGTGAAAGTAGTGGATTCATTGCCCATCGAGGTGAATGATTATATGAATGTTTGGCGTTTGTTCTTTTGGACACCTCCAGCGACACGATTCTCGGGCGTGTGGTTAGGTAGGAACCTGCGAGGGTAACTTAAACAACTATGAACAGACCGAGCAACAATCATATTTATAGTTGTGCTTGTCATAATATTTTGCTGCGATGGAATCCTTAAGAACAATTGTGTAAATGTTTCGCTCAAGACTAAGATCGCAAAATAAGATTGAGGGACGTCAACATGGTTGCAGACGTACTTGCAATATTTAATCACTCGTGTCAACGCGCCACATTTGCAGCAATTTATTGCATGCAGAGATGTTTGCACACATGCGGCCGACTACGTGGGTGCGACGGGGCACGAGCACCCACATACAAAATGTTGTGGAGGCGCCGCACCCACAAAATTTTTAGTTCGATAGAAACAAAATAAACATTTCCCACTGGCTTGGACGCCAAACGCTCAGTTTCATCATCGTATGAAAAAGTGTCCGCCCCGGGTAGCTGAGTGGGCTGCGCGACAGAATGTCAATGCTAAGGGCCCGGGTTCGATTCCCGACTGAGTCGGAGATTTTCTCCGCTCAGGGACTGGGTGTTGTGTTGTCCTAATCATCATCATTTCATCCCCATCGAAGCGCAAGTCACCGAAGTGGCGTCAAATCGAAAGACTTGCACCCGGGGAACGGTCTACTCGATGGGAGGCCCTAGTCACACGACATTCACATATGAAAAAGTAATGGGCAGTTTAAACACTGAGATGAGAGTTAAAATTTCTGACCTCGAAAACATACCTGTGTTTCAGATGCCTTTGTGCAAAGGCAACCAAACAGGGCTTTCTCTGGACAAGTCAAAGGCACTCTCCAGAATGACAGTCGCACTATGCTGTGAATGGAATCCCATCTTTCGGCTTGCTTTATGTTTCTTTACAAGTGACATGCTACGATACACACACTCCTTTCGTCAACAATTATTTTAAAATATCAGCTTGCCAATATTGAGCAATAATAAAGAATAATTCGGGATACAAGAAAGTCTATTGTTACAGACCACCTCAATAATTATTTTTTTCAAACACGGAATGTTTTAAGATTTCTGTGAAATTGTTTTCACGTAACCTGGTTGCTATCGTTTTGTTTGTTGAGACAATGGCTTTGAAGGACGCGGGAGCTTATATCGTTCATTGAAGGGGTGTTACCGCAATTAATACGTAGTACAAAGAAGTGGATCTACTAATGGGATCCGTGGAGCAAAAGCTCTTCGCTGAGCAAACATTTTCGCAGTTTTCAAACTTTTAATGATTACTGGACGCTTTTGGAAAGCTGAAACACAATACTGAGTATTGCTTTTATATATACCTTCGAATTCTATCAGTCTCCTAGTCGCTAAGGCTAAATTTGTCATACGTTTGTCCTCATCATCACAGGTGTATATTACTAACACCGACAACAGTGAGAAGCATGTTCAACCAAAAAATAAAGGAACCCAAGAATGTGTCTTCCGTAGTACATCAGCAAGAAGTGTCAAGAAATCTCAGGAAGGTCATACCGTGAAAGATGGAAAACACATTCCCTTGGACTTATTAGGGTAAAGAATTGGAGAAAGTGTTCTGTAGATTTCCAGATTAATGCACACAATTTTACCTGTTTTTAACTATTCCAATTGTTTCTCCAGCCGATCGCTTATTTTTGAAGCTCATACTTATAAAAAAACTGTCTGTGGAATTCTATGACCCAAGACAGAGTTTGTGAACTCAGCTTCCACAGTATCCAAAGTGAACTATTGATGCCAGTGAAATAATCAATAACTTCCATCACAGAAAGTACGCCGCATGGTGCAGTTTCACTAGAGGTCAAGGTGAGTACAGTGAGGTTTTATAAGTACAAATCAAACAACAGATAGAACTATAGGCCT